>NC_142528.1:677500-885000 GCF_964205215.1 Stylophora pistillata | reverse complement strand
CTTCTTTCCATTCCTTCCATACATCTGCGAGATTGAGACTATCAATATCCAATTCCGAGGGAGGTTTGATACGTTCCATGTCGGAATTAGGAGTCAGAAAAGTTTCTTTGAAAGAGATCCTGGTACCATGTTATGAGTTCAACTTCAAGAGCTGTCCCTCCCGTTTCCTGTACATTTATTTATCTATTTATTTTTGCGTTGCTATGTGAATTGACAGGTCGGTTCGTTGCTATGGGCGAGTGTTTTTCAACAGCGAGTCGAGTTGAGTTTTGGAGTATTGCGAGCGAATAAAGTGATTAAAATATACAAATATCGAACCAGCCGAGTATAATTGTCGTTCGTCAAAGACAAGAGCTTTATTCAGTAGTTTCTCATTGTACGTGATCCCTGAGATCACGTGACTTACAACCCACTTATCATAACACAAACAGAAGCCTTGTAGTTTTAGAAATTTAAATTGATTTTACCTATCGTTTAGTAGGTCTTTTACGAGAGTTCTTACAAATTAATTTTTTTATCTGCTGATATTGAGTGTTAGCTTGCGAATCACCTCCCACCTCCCTTTCCGCTCCCATGAATTAAAAAACCGAAACTGAAAGGGTGCTGAGGGTGAGGGGGGAGGGGGGAGGGGGAGGGGGAGGGCGTTAGTCACGCATGTACGAATGACGCTAACCCACGTGAATATTTGGCCTCACCAAACAATCAAGGATATCTTTGATAATTTCCTCGTTAGAATCAATGCCAAAAATTCGGAACATCAACGTGTTTTCGTTAAAACGGTCATCTCAATTTTACACTCAAGTGAGGGTGGACGAGGAGCGTGTAAACAATTGATAAAATTAAAATTGCCTCATACGTTGCTCTCGGACGGACACGATGGAGCCAGAATAGAAAAAATGCATCTGTTATCTTCCTTCATTAATTCAAATTGAAGGCCGTTAATGTGCACTACATAAGTACGATGGAGTTTCACCAACCAACTAGTTCCCAGAGAAACTAATTAACTTGTGACAACGAATGAGCACGTCATAATTAAACAGGAGGTGGTGTATTTAAACAAAAATTCAACTTCAGCTGTCTCATGTGCAAAGTTGAAAAACTCACAATAGACGGTTCGCTAAAATTATAAAGAGCGTTATTTCTGGGAACATGCTCTTTGTATTCTACTGCTTCGTTCTCACGGTTTTGGCTTCCCTGATACCAGAAGGACAAGGTGAGATTTTCCTATCGTTATATATGTCTTAACAGATAGTCTAAGAAGTCTTTCAAAGTTTACTAAACATCGAATTACTTTTTAATATCCTTTTTCGCCATAAACAAGTCTTGAAAGTCATTTTGCAACACACTTTTTGAAAATCAAGCGAGTACAAACACAAAATTTTTTGGGAACATGATTTTTGGAGTAGCCAACAGTAGAAGGAAAAAACTGACTCTACGAAGAAGTCCGTGAACCGAGTTTTAATTTCGACTCATCGATCACGCATAATATATGCGATGACTTCTGGCAGACTGTCTTCGCACTGAAAAATTTTTGAGAGATTTACTTGAACCCAACTGAAATGGTTCGGCAGGACCAAATTAAAAATTTACACAGCAGCGAAAATCGTCAAGCGACGCAGTTTAGTCTTTTTATTCATCACAAAAAGAGAAATAACGTACGTTTCGTTATCTAATGTAAGAAAGCCCGGCTGTTTGGCGCAATTTAACGTTAAGTTGATCTAAAGGCTGATAAAGCACAGATCGAGGACTTTGTGTATTTTTGTGAGCTGGTAGATGAAAGGAATTGGTCATTAAAGATCTTAGCCTACCACAGAAAGAATTTTTCAAATTAGCTAGAGGGACACTTTCACTTCACTCAACCTAAACAGGTGATTTTCGACAAAAAAGTTTGTTGATTAAGAGTTTTGTGTGATCATATCGGAGACTTATGACAATAGTGTCAATGAGCCCCTTAGGTGTTTTATAGTGCGCGGCCCAGTACGATTGTGTGATAATAAAGATATTTCCCCAAACTCGCAACAAATTAAAGGAATGACCGCCTTTGTATTCCAAGGTAAGATCGAAAATTTTTTAAACAGTTGCGTCGGAACATCTTGTTCATCTTAAAATATCTCATATTTGGAACTTAAATATGATCTTCACATATAGGATTTTCATATGTTCACAAATATTGATTTTCAACTTAGATGGAAATAAAATATATTTGATTATACTCCAGAACACAAGTTGATGGTTTTGTAGGCAAAAATCTTTAAACAGGTGGACTCTAGATTTATCAAAAACGATTATTGTTCAGTTTACCTAGTTGAAACTGGTAACAGGAATATTTGTCGGTATTAGAATTAGAGTGGACAAGTTTTATGATAATCAGAAAAGATTATGGCGTCATGCGATATGATTTATAACATAAGTTCCAAATAGGTTCTTGAGGAAGGAAAGAAAGCTTGGTGAAAATTCTGTTTGATGGAAAACCATGGACATATTCACCACTGAGGATGAGTTTTTGAAAAGGAATTAATCATTAATTGATGCAGACATGCTTTTTAGGCTGCGAACTCCACAATCAACACTTAACTTTGAGTCCGCGTTTTCACTTAGTGAGTAAATTTGACAAAAAAGCAAACTTGTTGTTACAGCTCAGCCTGCCATCAACATCGATCAGAATATTTTAGTGATCCATCAAAAAATTACATGTTGGTAAACAGAAGTTGAAGAGCATAGTGTGAAAATGCCAACTTTACCCTTTGGCGTAAACGAAAAGAAACTTTTTAGGAAAAGTAATTAACTCTTCGAAAACAGTGACCTCAGTACTCGTTCTCCTATTTTCCATATTTTTTAAAAGTTTTAATGTCAGTTGCTACTTAGGTATCAGAACTTAGAAAGCATGTTTCATTTCAACAGATCCCTTTTTCACTCGACCATAATTTGACATTTTTAGGATTTGTTGTTCCTATTGAACTCAACTATGCCCTTACAATGTACATGCCCGAGGCTAACTTTCAGCGTTTCGCCACCTGTTAATTTTTAATGCATACTATGGATGGAAAGTTAATTTTTAGCGGTAAAAACCTTGGACCAGGGGCCCGTTTCTCGAAAGTCCCGGTAACTTTACGGACCCGTAACTATGTTTTGAAATCAAAATTTAAAAGATAGGAAAGCAGGTTCTGGCACCCAAACCAGTCCCTTTTGTTTCTTTAGCTGATACTTTTATCACATCATTTTCAAAGCTTTTGAAATCCCTATCTTGAATGAAAACAGAACAGCTTTACGGGCCCATTAAGTTACCGGGACTTTCCAGAAATGGACCCCTGGCGTTGAAAGAAGTTAGTAAAGAAGTTATTAACCTTCCTAGCATTTCATAAAGTTGATAAAACCGTCAGCATCACTGACACGCAGTGAGCTCAAAATCTGAAGTCACGCGACATCAGTAACAACACATCCTTTCCATGAATTCAGCTTTGAATTAATAGCAAAAAAAAACTCCGAGAAAACTTTCTAAACGAACTAATTAATATTCTCGGCATGACGACGATTATAAGGTGATAAACACGAGTCGATGTACATATCAATACCAGTTGTTCTTGAACTTCGGCACCGATCGATCGATAAGGATAGCTGACCAAAGCGAACGTAGAGTTAAAAATTTCAGTAATCAGTTACTAAAGAGATTGACATAGATTGGTGGTAATCCAGGAGTCAAAAATCAAGCCTAAACTAAAGCAATATCTACCTTAAGCAGTCAGGGCGGCAACGCCAAGGAAGACGTCGATTAAAAAATCAATTTCTACTTTTAATTAGAATTTCCAAAATGGCTGCATGTGTTCATCGTCTCATACGGCGCCACACCTCAGCCTCAACATTATGTATAAAAGTAGCGTTGAGTTCCAAATGGAAATTAAAATAATTTGCCGTCGCGGTTTCGGTTCCCAGACGACGCAAATTTTGGTATTTCACGTTGTTGTTTTGCAAAGGACGGCTAAGAAATGTACTTAGTTTTAAAACGCACGTGCTGAGTTATTGCTCTGCCGATTAGATCTTTTGTTTTTCCCCGAGTCTTCGGTGCTGTCGCCGCTGTGGTTTGCTTAAGGTCCCTAATGACTCATCACCAGTCACACTGTTCCATAATTCCAGTTTCCATTGAAGTGCTGAGCGTTAAAAAGCAACTTTTCTAACTCAACGTTATCATTTTCCAGGTAACTGTCGCAATTTGGAGTTTACCAGTTTTCCTAAACCTGGCTACCGGATGGACAATCACACAGTTCGAACTGTTGAGGTATTCGACGAGGATATCTGCATGTTGGAATGCTACCTGGAACCCAACTGCGTCAGTTATAACTTCCATGAGTTAAAAAAGGAATCTAATACTCACACTTGTGACCTGAATAACGCTACTGCTGAACACGATGAGGAACTTGTAGAGAGCAAAAACTATACCTATCGCGGAGCTGAGGTGAGAATGAAATATGTAAGCCAAGAGTACGAAACCTTTTGCTCATTGAAGGTTTGTCACGAGACAGTGGATCCCTCAGACTCCGTCATCCATCTGAATTCCCCTTCCAAGGGCAAAAATTTAGTGTATGAGCATTGCACGCTCTTTTAAGAAATTTGAAATACGGGAATACTGGAGGCCTATATTTTCTATTTTTTAATGACTACCTCTAGGGCTGTTCTGATACTTTGTAACAAGTCACGCAGATTTTGCTCTCGCGCACGAGCAGAACACGAAGAAATGTGTTCAACGCAAATATTTGCGTCAATAACCAAGAAGTGTGCGTGAAACTGAGGTAAATGATGAAAAATGAGAGTACATGCGAAGGCAGACAGAAGATCTGATAGAACCGAAGAGTATGCAGAACGCACGAACACGAACACACGTACGCGTGCAGGAATCAAGCTTGCTGAGCTATCTAAGTGGCCCTATTCTTTTTCTTTTAAGAACGCATGCGTGAAAAATCCCTGCAAGAATAACGCAACATGCCAGGCTGGGTTTACAGACAGAGATTATCGGTGTTTGTGTGTTCCTAGATCTGGATTTAAAGGCCATAATTGTGATGAGGGTAAGGAAACCTTTACATTTACGATTAGTAGAAATATGACGAATGTATAACAAAGTGCTCATTTTCGAAGCTGGATTCGTAACTTTGGTTAGATTTTGTTTTTCTTCTTCTCGCCATCCTTAACTTTCTAAGTCGGTGAGAAACTGTGTAGGGCACGAATATTACGTCAAGATGACACCACTAATTTTTTTAGGAGCTACATTACAATGATATTCATAATTTCCTTCGTCTTTAGATATAGACGAATGTGACACGGAGGAGCACGGCTGTGGGGGCAACACGGCATGCAACAACACGAATGGATCGTACACATGTAGGTGTAAACATGGATACCAAGGAAATGGGACAAATTGTACAGGTAAGTATTCTTATCTGACAACAGGAAGCGTTCACATTAGCTTACATTACGGGGAAAGTATTTGCGGCAAGATTATTTCAAACTCATTTTTAAAACTGTGATTTAAACTTTGTCGCTTCAGACATAGACGAATGCGCTAACGTTGTTATCTGAGGCGACTTAACAAAAAGATCTCACTTACAAGATATTCCTCTTCGTGTTCTAGCTATAGACGAATGCACTGACAGAACACACGAATGTCGGATGTAAATGCTGAGTGTAACAATATCCAGGAATCTTACAAAAATGAATTTAATGGGAATGGAACTAACTGCACAGGCAACTTAACATCACATTTTCTGTGATGACTTCCATCAAAAGCAGAAATAACAGAACTGATTCACTTGCTCTTCTTTTTCTTTTTCTAGACATAGATGAGTGTGCCGAAAGACACCATTGTGATGTAAACGCTGACTGTAACAATACTCTGGGATCTTACAAATGTACGTGTAAAGATGGGTTTCATGGAAATGGAACTAACTGCACTGGTAAGTATTTCTCAGATTTACTATGTTAATGTTTTCTTAAAATTTTAAGATCAATACGTTAGACAGATCTAGAGAGGAGCAGATTTCACTCAAAACCTGAAAACGTACATTGATGAATAGATACAGATCAGTATGAAAATGCCTCCCACGGCTATGAAACACACTTGGGGCAAGAAGGAAGCTTTTCAAAGTAATATTTCACACTTTGTTGCTTTAGATATAGACGAATGTGCTAGCGGAACACACATCTGTGATGTAAATGCTGAGTGTAATAACACCTTAGGTTCTTACAACTGCACATGTAAATATGGATTTGATGGAAATGGAACTAACTGCAATGGTAAGTATTTCTTAGGTATACAATGTTAATGTTTTTCTCAACGTTCCAAGATCAAAAAGTTTCAAGTGTTTAGACTAAGAGGAGACGATTTCATACGAAACTTGAGAACGTATTGTGAAAGATACGGATGCAGACAAGTGTGAAGTGTAGCACACGGCCAACCATTTAAGGACGGTTTCTATGGAAACGACAGAAATCTTTGTGGTATCGACTGGAAAAATTTTTTCATCATTTCCATGATCGAATGTCCCGTTTTATATTGAATGTAAGGTTAGCAAATACTAACGCGAAACAACTAAACGTGAAAACATTGGTGGAACAAATAATACTTTCTGTGCTCAAGAGCGGCTGAGAATTCCTAGATTGCTTCTTGAAGATATTATTCTTTACGGTGTCTTCTTTGTCTTCTTTGTTGCAGTGAAAGTGTGGCCAATTATCATTTGTGAAGGCAACAGTAGCCGAATCAGGTGTGAAAACGAGAGAAAGATCGACATAGTGTATGCGAATTACGGAAGATTGGACCGAGGCACATGCAACCATGCAGCCTTGTCGAACACAGCATGTCGCTCTAACAACTCTCTTTCAATCGTGCAGACAAAATGCAACGGAAAAGTCAGCTGTCAGCTGGTTGCGACAAATCCAGAGTTTGATGGCGACCCATGTGGCGGAACATTTAAATATCTGGAAGTCAAATACAAGTGCGTGTGAAGTAAGTTGGAAACATAAATTATCAGTATACTGCGTGCAAGGAAGAAAGGCAAATTTCACTCAAAGTAGGGAACAAAATAGATGTGGGATACTGATACAGAGCTGCTTGCAAGAACAAATGAATTTTATACTTCATGGGTTGAAATTTGCCTGAAGAACGTGCAAAAACGAATAACAACAATTTTAGTTTTATTTCTTACGACTATGGCTATTTTAGCGACAAATTGGTTTTGCCTGTAGGCCAGCTTAATGTAAATACTGCGTCACAGCTGATTAGACTTTGGCTAAAAAATATCAACTATTGATATCTTGCGAGAAACTAGGACTAGCAGGTATTTTATGAGGAAACTATCGTGAAAACAGGTCTTTACATTCTAGCGTATTTCGATCATTACATGTCTAAGAATGCTTTTCAATTGACAGTGATGGTTCATCATGCAACTCTTTGTTTTGTACATTTTATTTTATTTTATTTTTTTTTCATCAGCTCAAAAGAAAGATCGATTTACAGATTTCAAACGGCCAGTTAGACCCCATGTCTTTGTTTTTCCGGCATTCGGGCCGACTATATGTTCTCGCGTATTTTTGGTGTCATTGGCGTAAGTTGAAAATTATCCCCGAAATTTAAATGATTATTTTATTTTTCGATTCGCATGGTGTCCTTCGCTTACTATAATCAGAGTCCGCCGTTTGTGAATATTTTTGTTTTTGTTTCACGATTTCCAGTCGATTGGAAAGTGTTCGGCTTCACCTCTAGCGATATCCTGAGAAAATGGAACACTGGCCAGGAATAGATACCAACTTGTAGAAGTGGCGACTCTTTGGTGTTTTTTTTTCCCATTTTGAGACTCAGTCGGTTCTGTTTCTAACTCCATCATTCAGGGTACAAGAGCGGTTATATATGCCAAGGTGATGGCACGTTCAAGTTTAAGCAAAACTTTATTTACTTGCTAGATTCTTATATTTCTGTCAACTTCTAGAATAATTTTCAGGAGGGTCTCGTGCGTTTTGACTTGAAATGCCGTAGAACGCTGTAATCATCGTATAGGAAGAACGTTTATCCCTGATAACAACGAGAAATTAATGCATGTAAACTTAAAAAGAACTGATACTTGCTTATAATTTTAATTATGGTAACATGCTGGAAACTACGGTTTGTTAAAATCAATAAATTAGCTCTTAGTTCTTGAGAGTTGTTGGTTGTTGTTTTCCTTTGTGTCAGAGCTCTGATTATAACAGATGGTGGAAGACCGAGCTAAGACTGTCACTGACGTCATCGACAGTCGAAACTGGAAGTATAGATCTAACTTCAAACAACAGTCACCATCGACCACTAGAATTTAAGAAGGAGAAAAACGTAATATATACCCCTGATTTGTTCCCGAGAATCCCAAACTGTAGGGTACATACATGTCTAAGACGTTTTAGTAGTTTGTCTACAATTTGCCATGAGTTTTGCGATCAGCTCAAAATTTTCCAACACCATCAAAACAGCACCATACTTCACAGAGGGTCCTTAGAGAGTGATGAGGACCCAACTTCAGGTTTGAATTATTGGCGATTTGAAATATTAGCGGGATTGACAAAGCTGTGTGTAAAACAGTAGACAACAAACCCTCTTGGAAATAAAAACAGAAAATCGCAAAATAAGCACTTCGCAGTTTATTACACAATACTTGTAGTCGGCGTTCGCAACTATGCTAAAGCTCGATCTCTAACAAAAAATTATTTCTACCTACTCCAGCTTATTACCCATAATAGGAATGTCTTGATAATACCTATTCGCTGAGGTCTATTTTTTTTACCCATCTTTATTGCTGCCGTGATCACAACGTTCACAATCTGATGTTCGTCAAATTGATTCAACTTCTTTAACCATGAACACTTTGCTAAACGAACACCGTGAGAACTAA
Source organism: Stylophora pistillata (assembly GCF_964205215.1). Lineage (NCBI taxonomy): Eukaryota > Metazoa > Cnidaria > Anthozoa > Scleractinia > Pocilloporidae > Stylophora > Stylophora pistillata. The sequence continues at coordinate 876,097 of NC_142528.1, read as the reverse complement.
AATAAAATTACAAACAAATTACAAATGAGAAATAAAATAACGATTTACAATTAACGGTACAACGATTTCGTATGCAACTTTCGCTTAACTTAATATTTTAAGTTTAAACTTACTTCACAGAAGCGATAAATCACAATCAAAGAAAGAAGGATACAAATTGCCTAATCAAATAAACTAAAAAAGCGTAAAGATATTTACCTTAGTGCCGCTATCATTAAAACAATGACAAAGTTTTAAGCACGGCGGCTAAAACTTCGCTTTCAGTTGAAAGATCTTGCGTTAACTGGTATGACAAGAAAAACAACTTAACCGCTTATACAGCTTGCAGGCTGTCGCAGCGCTTTCTTGACTGAGCGCTTGTGATACGGTAGAACTTTCTAGAAACGAAAGTAGCACTCGCGTATTAGCAAATTCACAAACAGAAGACTTCATATCAAACTCACGGGGTACAAATAGTCTCTTACTGAATTTCGTGACCACGCCCACTTCATCGGCCCACTCAAATCGAGTGCGATTTTTGGATGTTATATCATTTTGCCGACTCTCTGTAGAAAAAGTTAACAATGTACCACCGAAATATTGTACTATAATATCATCGCTTTCCATTTTGTGTATTTTCGTACTACAAAGTAAAGTTTTTCCCTCGTCATTTTCACCTTTTCCCGAGCGGGTCCGTCAAAATTAAGAAGGCGTTCGCGGTCAAAACAAGACCGAGCAAGGAGTCTTGGGCGATTTCTCTCTTACGCAAGCGCAAATTGAAAATGTACGCCAAAATCAAAAAGAGGAACAAATTTTCTTTGTTTTGATATGTAAATTGTCGAACAAGAAGCAGATTGAACCTCGTCAAATGGCTAGTCAAAACAGCCACACCTTCCTCCTTTTGTTCGTTTCCTGTTTTATAAGCGTGAAACCAGTGGGAAAAGAATCGGGTAGCTCGGAAAGCGCTTCACCATCGTTTACTTACGAGATAAACAAGTAAGATTTGTAAAGTGATTTTCCGAAAGAGTCGGAATAAATTCATTTTTTTCAGGTTAGATTTCTGTTTTTACCCTAAACGTCGTCCAATAAATTTTTGTTGCATCCTACTAATCTATACAATTTCGAAGGAAAATATTCAGATGCTTCACCGTCCCCGAAGGGGGTTCTGTCCTGGTGTACCGATTCACAAGGGAATTACCATTGTTCTTTCTTTGTTTAGGAGTTATCGGTTAGCTATTGTGTATTGTTTGGTCTCTTGTATTGGCTCTTGTGAACCGGTACACGAGGACAGAACCCCAAAGGGTCTCCACTCATCGAAGCGTGTACTGTAGCCAATGTAGTGAATTTTCAGTCTCTTGTTGGGTTTGTCAACCTCCGTGACTTCAACATCATACAATTTTGTATCTTTTCCCTGTGAAATGACCTTTTTAACAGGGGTGTATGCAGAGTATTCGTTGCAGAATCGCTTTGGTTCTCTTATCTCTCTCTTTGGCTTGTCCGCCATTTTGAAAATTTGCTGAGGAGGGCATCTGGGTTAGCGGTCGCGCCAGGCTGGAACCGACAAAAACAAATGTCCATCGCAGTGGGGAACAGTTTGATATGATTTAAAGTAAATAAACGTCTCTGCGATAGTTCTAATAAAGATAATAATTTCCTTATTACGGCGGCTGGTACCAGTTTTCATCATTTTGATGGTTTGTAACTTTGAAAGAATACGACAAAAAGACTGACCAATGCCAGTTGAACACTTTTATAGGGTTCAATTAGATAATCATTGGTTATTCAAAAATAGGTGTCATTTCGTCACAAGCAGTGTCCATGGCAACGCTTTCATAGGCTTATTCAGACGCATTTTTTAGCTTGTGGCTTAAATAATTCAAAAGCTAACCCGGTGACCCCGTGTTTTTTTTTTTTTTCAGTGATTGCTTTTGGCACTTGAAAAGGAAAATGCACAAAGATTTTCAAAAAATTCTACGGAGCGGAATTTCAGAAAATCTAGAAAAAAGGCAATTTTCACACATCACAAATTTCCTTCCGCAGAATTTTCTATTTTTTTTTTATGATTCCTTTCGACGTTATTATCATATTGGAACAATAAAAAGAAGGGGTCACCGGACTTGTTTTCATGCAATAGCTTTCGTGAGTTTACCAATTTCCACGCGCGTTCTAGCGCATTTAAAAATCTGGATTCTATAAGATCGGCATTTGCTCATGATCTGTTATAGCTACGGCTGACAATTGCGTGTGCTCGCGCGGGCGCCCGCGATCTGATGTTTACATACGTAAATTCGCCTTTACTGCTAAGAAATCATTAAACAGCTGTTAAAGACAGCCTCCCGGGCTCATCTTAAAAATACTTCACACGACTTCTGGCTACATCATATTATTTTCCATGAAGTTTCAAAGTCTTCTTTCACTTAAGGTAGATTATCCTTCGCTTGAGTTGTTGTTTTTTCGCCGTCGCAAGATTTCAAATCGGTTGAATATTTCTTTTAGATATGAAGTGAAGCAAACTTTACTTCTCCAAAAATCGTCTTCTTTATCTTAGTTTCTTTCTCCTGCATTCACAGTGGCCATTCAACACATCAAATACACGCTCTTAGGTAAACTTCTCACAAAAGTAGAAAAAATTCCACACGCCGCCATCTTTGTTTTGAATTTTCATCTTTTGATCTCGCGCTTCTTTCGCACGTTTCTCTCTCGCGCGTCACGCAAGAGTGACCTGTTCCCCGCGCGAGGAAACTGGTACGAGCCACCTTAAACTAAAACGTAATGTTACGAGGCCGCGCGTGCAACTAAATTAAAGGTCGCGCGCTGCTCTATTGCGTCAGTTACAATCTCCACAGAATGATTTATTTCCTATCGCCGGACAGACCAATTATTGAGAAAAGTGAAAAAAAAAATCCATGGTTACTTTCTGTCCTCGGGCAAATTCGCAAAATCTGACTAAATTTACGTTCTTTTCATTGCCTAAACGACCGACTCGCTTTCATTAGAGGGAAGGAATAAGAAATTTTTACGAGGATTGTTTAAGCCGACTTTGAAAATACAATACAGAATTGTTTGCAGTAGTGTGTTCGTTCCTCAAAATATATCTTATTGAGTTTTTATCTCCTTCAGTCTTTGAATGTGTAGTTTTTCAAAATTAAAGCGTATTGTTACGTCTTTAATTTATCTCAAGCAGGACTTTATCGAAAACCACATTACCTTGGTACCTTGGATAACACCGCAAATACGGCACTTGACGAATAAACGTTTTAAAATGCTTAAAATGGCACAACATCTCGGTAATCCAAATCTGTGGGCTGAGTATCGGGAGTTGCAGAATAGAGTGACAAGGGAAGTGAAGCTATCTAAGAGCAGATACTACTTGGAATTGTTCAATGAAGTGAAGGATTGTAAATCCTATTGGAGACTGGTGAAAAATGCGACAAACGGCAAATCCATTGCCCCGATATTAGGAATCAGGAATGCGGATGGAAAAGTTGTCACCTCCGCGTATCCAGAAATCTGGGACATTTAGAGCCCGCGCACATCAGCGGTAATCTTACAGAAAAAAATGGCGGCCGTAGGCTCCAAGAGAAAGCATTCGATCATAAATTACAAGGATTTGAATGAAATATCGTGTGTTGTTTTGTATGACACTGCCAGAAAAAGTAAAGGGAAGTTTTATGAAGTGGATAGGCTCTTTGAGAAGAGGAAAGTTGGCCATGTGAGTACATGTCAGAACGAAATGTTTTTTCGATTTATTTGATTTTATTTTTTTGGGATGATCGTGAGATATGTTTGTTCTTTCATTGTGAGAAAGAGGAGTATCTTGTGAAATGGAAAGATTGGCCACTGCAAGCCTGCAGTTGGGAGCCAGAAGATCACCTCACACCACCCTTATTACGGTGAATGTTTGCCTTATATAACTGATTGAGTTACTCAATGTCCTTCTTCTCGTCTTTTCTTTCCCTTTTTTCACTGAGTTTACCATGTATAACCGTTGATGTAATACAGTAATAAATGCAGTTTTACCATCCACAAGCTTGTAGTTTTATTTTATTTCAAAATTCAGAACTTATGAAAAGCCTGTCAAGCCGGATAGCTACCGGTTAGAGGTGGCTGGAAGAAACTTCTACCATGCCATGCTAAGAGGTTTGAAAGGGAAGTCTTCCGCCCCTGTAGATGTACAAATTGACTTTGATGTGCAGAGGTATCTATGGAGAGATAGAGGGGTTGTATCTGAACACCCTGGATACAAACTTTACAATAAAGAAGACTTCTTCCGTTTTACCACCCTTCCTGAGAGCTGGTGGTATTACCTTGATCTCCATGGACAGGGTAAATCTGTGGATTTCCCTTTGAAAATGAAACCCCTTTTAAGCTGGACTCCGGTTCAATACACTAAAGATAATGGAATGCTGAAGCAGGCACCACAAGCACCAATTGAAAAAGTGATAATACACTTTTGCAAGAAAGCATGCAATATTACAAAATTGTGAAGCTAGTTAATTACAGAATGCAGGTCCACTGTTTTGTTCATCATCAATGCCTCTCCAATTGGCCCAGTTCCAATGAGAGATTGGACATTTCCAAGAGCTTCAATTAGAATTAGTGTATTGGCATCAACTTTAAAACCTATCATCAAAAATCAATCATTTGTATTGTCAGAAATAGCTTCCCTGAGAATTTCCCTTAGCTTGTCTTCTCTCCTACATTTGCTAGCAATTCCCATTTCTTTGAGTTTGGTTTTTAGCTCAGGGATGGTCATTGTGTCCACATCACCCTCAGTAATTGGTGGTTCATCATCTTGTGTTGAGGCAACACACAGTTGTGGTCTCTTTCTTCTTTGCTCAAAGATGTCAGCTTCCCAGTACTCATCTTTTTTTTTGGTATACTGATGTGGTTGCCTTTCAACATCTTGAAGATGTTCAATTCTTTCCAGGGCTAGAATTGCCTCTTTGCATGCATCATGCTTGTTGCATTTCTTGTGATATATGGAGCATACAGTATCATTAATTTTTTCAACTCCTTGGCCTGTGAATGATTTAAAAGGGGTCTCGTCTCTGATGAATCGGGGTAGGTAGTAGGCCAATATATGAAAGTATGGGGTGACAGAAGCATTTTCATATCCAATGACCTCTCCACCAAGTGATAGATACAATTTTATCCACTCTGTTGCCTGTTTAGAATTAAGTAACAACAAATTAGTTTTTGTACAAACCTAGGAATTGTACCATTAATTAAATCCATAACCATCTTAGCAATTACTTGAAAGGAGTTAAAATGAGAAGAAAATTCAACTTACATCCTTAAAGAAGGAATCTATGCGATTTTGACTTGGCTTCCAAGCTGATAATGTTTGCTATACGTTGTCAAAGCCCTATAAAAATATAAGGATTGCCAAAGTTTTTAGTTTGTAATTTATTAACATACATCATTCTCTATAATCGAAAGCACAAATGTATGCAATTTATCATGTGTTTGAAGATAAGAGACAAGCTAAGGTTCTTCAGTATGATGCCACTGTGTCAGACCAGAGAAAATGTAACTGCTATTAGCTGAAAAACAAACAAAAAAAAAACACCTTCCATATTTTGGTGATTGAATCACAGTGTTCTGGATCAAGGATCTGTGGGAACTTCTCGGGAAGGCTTGGGAGCACTCTTTTCTTCTCATTCCCAACCATGGCTTGTCCAATCGTACAAGCCACTTGGCGTTCCATCAGCATTACGCTTCTCCCATACACTAAAGCTCACCCCACAACTGTTAATCGCCTCTATGGTTTTTTGCATGGTTTTGTGTTTTCTGGCTGATGGTACCTTGTTAAGGTTGTCTTTCTTGTCTTTCTCAATTGCATTGTTGAGAATGTTCTTCTCCAATCTATCTGTAAACAGACAGAAAAATACCTCTTCGTTTTCAGTTTTTAAAGTATTTTTAAAACATTCAAGCCAAAAGTTCTGTTTCCTTAGAGTGCAGCAAGGACTTACTCTTATCCCCAGATTGTTATTCGTGAGCCAGGGAAAATCTGGGGACAAGTTTAAAAAAGACTACATCCCAGGAACTTTAACATACACGTTGATTCTATATGGATGAAGTACCTGTAACTCGAAGCAGTAAGTGAAGCTCGTCTACCCTTACGTTCTCAATTGGAATTTTTAGCAGAGCAGATCTAATGCATCTATAGTTGTTATTTGATTTATTGGCGAGATCTTTGTTTTCAGCCAGCGTTCTCCTATTCCCATCCATTCAGTAATAGTTTTCTGGCTTAGTTGTGTCCCATCTGTTGAAATAAACATAATTTGTTATTTTAAAATTTTATTCAGTTTCAATAAGAAGTGAATATTTCGTCATTAAGACACATCTATTGTATAAGAAAGGAAAGCAGGTTCTATGATTATAGCTAATTGTAATTTTTTGTTTTTACCGGGCATCCTTGTGTATTTTGCAGTATATGCAGGCATAGTCAGCACATGCACTGTTCATCCCAAGAACTAGAAGAAGGAACTCAGCAATATAATTCATAACTGATTAACACTTGATAATTTGTAAATTACAGTACTGCATTCACTTGAATATGTGCTGCATTTAGTGCTTATTAAATCTGTAGTTGTGGTAAGTGCTTATTCAGGAGCAGTGTTTATTTTAAGAATGCACTTTTAATACTTGAATGAATACAATACTGTGTGCAGCCCAGGCATGACATCATGTAATTTCCTTGGTTGCATAAGCAATTTAGATTAGTTTTCTTTGCCACTTGAATCTCATCAATTTTAAAAATTTTGTTAAAGGGGTGCAACATATACTGTTAAGTCCATATAACATGTTGGAGTGTTTGGGGTGCTTATTTCAATGTATGGCAAGATTTCCATAATTATATAAATTATGTTTTCCCTTACCTTGTAATCAACAGACAAATAGAAGTCCAAAGGTACCTTGTGACCATCCACCTCAATTTTTCCTTCATTAACCAGCTCATTAATTTCAGCAAACAGATCTTTGCAGGAAGCTTTCAGAGTATCATAATCCTCACTTCCAGAAACAATTCCAACTGTGTGATTTCCTGTTAAAATGCATATAGTTTTACATGATTTGTAAAAACATTTATGCTTACTGAAAGTTCCATAGCAGCAGTTACCTTGCAGAGCTTCATTGCAAATAAATGACTTAGCTTTATGGATTCTGTGCCTAATAAAGTATCTATCTATCTAATGTATCTATCCATCTACCTTTGCAGGACATTACTTTCTCTCCATCAGATAGCAAGGCAAATGAGATAACAATGAAATTTGTTATCCTTGACATTTTAGCACCATCACCAGATATCTTGACTTGTTGTTTTCTAAGGTCACCATTTTCTCACTAGAAAAGTGGGCGATGTTAGAATTTGCCAAGAGTTACAATTTTGCAGATAATTATGTTTTTGAAGCAAAATGAGAGTTTGTGTGGGAGGGGGGGGGGGGAAAGAAAGACTTGTTATGTGACACTATGCAACATTCATAACTAGTGTTACCAAAGGTAAGTTCCACCAGTCTTACTGTTGACAAACCTAAGTCTAGGTACCATGCTTAGGTGTTATAGCAGAGCTGCTGAAGCTATAGCAGGACATACAGAGAGGGGTGGGGATAACAATTGGCTAGGCTCCCTTTTTAGGAATTGCTTTTGCAAGATTATTTATTTAAACTATATATACCTTCTTTTTAATTTGCACTTGAAGCCCTTCTTTGAAGCTCATTTGGGCTCCTGCATTTTTTCCTGGTGTCTTTGATATGTGAAAAATCTTGTTCAAGTCACCTCTGCATTGTTTGATCAAATAGCTTCTTGGGGCATCATCTACAACCATTGATACTTCATGGTAAGCTGCATCCCCAACACAAAACTTGTCCATGATGTAAAGAAGGGAGTGCACGTTGTCTTGACCTTCCTGTGATAGATCATGAAATGATGTTCCGTTGTCTTTTCCGTAGCCAAGTTCAGGGGCTTTCCCATCCTTATCTTTGACTTTGACAGATTCAAGTGTTAAGCCAAATGACTCCAAGAACCACAGGGCCATCGAAGCCCTGGTTTTTACTTCTTTTATCTTTCGGTTCCCTTGGCGTTTACCAACCTCGTGTACAGGTCGGCCATGGTTTCTGAAGTTTCCACTGCAGTTAGTGCATATCATAACGTCCTCGAGGAAATCGAGGTATTCATAGCTGTTTGTTCTCTTCAACTGCCTTCTCTGATTCATTCTCTAGGTCCTGCATTCTAACCTCAGCACTCTGAAGTTCTTCTAAGAGTTCCTCGCATCGTTTTTCAAGCCCTTGAATTTCCGCTTCCAGATGCTCTTTCTCTTCCTCGCATTTTGCTGCTCTATTTTTTATCACACTGTTGCCATGCTCAAGCTCATGGTGGTACACCTTAATTGACCTTTCCTTCTCAAGAAAATTGGCCCTTGTGGTTCCGCGTAACCCCTTCCCCTGGCCATATACTTTCGTAGCTACGGCTCTTAGGCAATTTTCCACTCTTTCTGCTTCAGGTTTAATGGAAAAAGGTAAGTGTACAGTGCTCAGATGGAGAAGATCGATGAACGATGCGTCTGCAAATGCATTCTTCAGGTCGCGCCACTTGAGCAATAACTTGCGGGATATTTTTAATAACAAAAATGAACCAGCTGCCCTTTGTTCGAATATATAGTGTATAGGTGATGACTCTTTTGAATTTTGAAGTTTTGTTTGCAGTTCTTCTTTCCACGACCGATTGTCAGACATTGTAGTTTTGCATATATATTTTTCGCAGATAAATATTTAAAAAGTCCGCGGGAATGGCACTAGCCGCTGGCCGGTGTCCTTTGTTTTGGGTTTCTAGCGGGCTCATGTTCAAAGCCTGAGACAGCTGAAAAACTCCGGTAAAAAAGCAATGCACATGCCCCTATAAAGGCCGCTGTCCACAATGATTGTTATACCACCAAAACGAGGGATAGATGAGCTTTCCAACGATGGATTTTGAAACAAATTTGGAGCACATTTGGCGGAGATATCGCATTTTGAACTCAGCAATTTTTAGGGATTTTATCGAGGGATCAGAAGGGAAATTTGTCGATCGGGTTTATGTGCAGTTTTCAACCAGAGCAAGTATACATGAAAACTAGTCTACGAGGACTATACGAGTCCAAGTAAGTTAATTTGTCTTATGTGTTTACGATATCCACTTGCACATTTTTGCCATCGTGTCTCCAGCGTCGGCATTCGTAGTTTATTGACTATGATTTCGCTTGATTTCGTTAAATGTCACACAAATCCTTAGAAATTTTGCGGGGGCGAATGGTAGATCATAAACGTTCGCAAGTATACATGAAATTCATTTACTTTATTATGATCTATACATGTTTTTCCTCGTGGTATAATAGCCTACCAAGCTGCAGTTGCACAATTTTACTTTCTGTACGTCTTCAAGAGATATTCGCTTTTCAGTTGCGTGTTCCATACAAACACTTATAAATGTTTACATCCTGATCCGGCTGCCAGATGGCTCGAATTTGATTGCGCAATAACCATTGTCTCGCATTTCTAGCGATGTGGAAGCGTCAGAGTTTATATTGTTATGTGTCTTATCTTGTGGCTAATGTGGGAAAACAGAAAATACTCCATATCGACCCAACAGCAGGGACGATCTGGAATTACCTTTGTTGCTTGACTTTGGTCTGTGGTAAAAGCGAGCGAGTTAACCTGTTTCAGAACAATGAAATGGATTATAAATTTTCAAAATGATTAAAATCAATTTTTAATATTTCTGTTAACTGAAGCAGAGAGAAAGAAAGCGTTAGCCGTAATAATGAATTGGCAAAAACGTTGAGATGTGAATGCTGAGTGTAACAACACTCGTTGAGACCCTCTATAATCGACGCAAAAAAGGTGTAAATGACAAAAACTCAATTAGAAAGACGAAAACGTATTGTACAGATACGATGCGAATAAATTTAAACCTTCCTTTTAAGATAATTTTTAAAAGTAGGCCTATCTGTTTCGTTTGTAACCTCTCAGCGGGTTTTAGTTTTCAAGTGTTCTTCCCTGTCGGCTCAGCACTGACATCACGATGTCAACAATGTCAGAACAACGCAAATGCAATATGGCTCTTAAGGAAACGTCAGTTTACCTAAAATTTAGTAAAATTTATCGCCTGGTAGGGAAATTACACAGAAATTTCAAAATGATGCCCTTTCAGGTAACTTGTTGAAGAGTAACTCTCGGACGAAGTTTCGTTTTATCTAGTGAATAATTACTAACACTACCAGTTTTGTTAAACTCGTGTCGATTTTTTTTGTTAAGATACGTATGACAAGGCATAGCTCTGGCTTTTTATGTCTTTGCTCAAAGTGAAAAACTGATTTTACCACAAGAAAGACAAAAGAAAACACAACAGAACAAAAAATGCAACTACTCCAAAATATATTTTATCCTTTGTTTAAAACGGACCAATGGACATTTGCCTGAGGGTGATGGCAGCAAGTCTCATGCGTTCAGTAGTTTTAATTTGGCACCACTGAAGAGATCACATGCCAGTTATTACAAACGATCATGTATAATTTCCCGCATGAATGGTTTGTTTTCTATCTACTAAGTAAGGATTATATACCAACGTGATCTTCAATTGAGCCCTGACAGTAGGATTGAATTCACTTTGCAAAAAATCACCATGTAGGGATGATTATCTTCCACGCTATTCAATTCTCTAGTCTTTGTTAAGTTGGGTGCATTAGTTTTTGAAAAACGAATATGGGTCGCAGGGGGCATTAATTAGCTTTGTTCGCTCCACAAAAACATTTTTTCATAACAAAAGGCAATCTTGTAGATAGTTATTATTACGAAAGATGTCTGATTAAGAAAAACGCTTGAGGTTATCAATCAAACAGCTGGAAACATGTTTATTTAAGAAAAACATGTCCTCAATTTAGCACATACAGAAGCCCACAATATCCTTTGAGCAGATTATTTCAGCTTTCACAAAAGCCGTTGTCCAAACAATGTTTAAAATATGAAAACTGACTATTTAAACGTTGTTTCGCCTTAAAGATGTTTAGATTACGTCCAAACACCGACTAGAGAAGACTAGCGAGTTAGACCCCTTCATAGGTAACACCCTCACACTCTGTTTACCAGACTACTACGCCAGAAACACTGAAAGGAGTACACCCATCAACGTAATATACCGCCTCGACAAATTCGGCGTCCTAGGGATCGATAAAACCTTTTAAGAGGAAAACTGGAAGCCGTTACATGCTAAGGACTTTTTGCCAATTCCAAACTTTTTACAAAACTCTGTTGTTCTGTTTTAAGGTAGGTTGAATCATTTATGGGAATAAATCAATTAAACGCCCAGTGATCTTACTCAATACTAATTCTCTGTCTTGAAGTAATGCCATTGCAAACCAAAGAAGAAGGATGCCTTTGAAACTGTGGGCCTTTAAAACAACGCAAAAACCTGAAAGGGTTAAAAACAGACTCAGTGCACAGCCGCCAACTCCACAAGTTTTCTTTTTATGATTAATTCTTACGTTTTTAACATTTCCCAAATCAAGTTGGCCATAAGTTTGACTTTCCAGACCTTTAAAAGCAGCATAAATTTGCCAAATTCTAGCTCATAATTTCTCAAAACTATGTTCATATCCTATCACGGTGCTTTTCCCTGCGCCCCATTTCACAAATTTCGAATGTAAATTTCTTTTCACTGACACAGAACTGCCAGTAAAATGAGATAATTTTCTTCATAATTTATCTTGAGGGCTGATTGAAAATTTATTTTTCGTTTGTTTGTTTGTTTGTTTTTTTTAGTTATGTCTTTTAAAAAGAGGATTACAGAAGGGTAGGCAGGGGGAGATCCTGTTGCTCTAACTATCCATTCTTCTTAATGCAGTAAATGGTTTGAACCCGGGGGTAACATGTGAAGGTGTAGTCTGATCGTCCGGGTGAGTGTAGTCCTGAGAAGGACTGTTGTCGGTGGCAGTGACTGACGTTTCGACAACCTGTGCGGAAGTCATCATCAGAGTCAAGTGAGTGATTGTTGTCAGTAGAATGTTCTTATTCCAGTTCGTGTGAAATGATCGGTTGGTTTTGCCGTGATGTTATTGGCTGTAAGACTCAAGTGACGTAAGTCGTTCGTGATTGGTCTGTTTCGGTCTGTACCGACAGACCGAAACAGACCAATCACGAACGACTTACGTCACTTGAGTCTTACAGCCAATAACATCACGGCAAAACCAACCGATCATTTCACACGAACTGGAATAAGAACATTCTACTGACAACAATCACTCACTTGACTCTGATGATGACTTCCGCACAGGTTGTCGAAACGTCAGTCACTGCCACCGACAACAGTCCTTCTCAGGACTACACTCACCCGGACGATCAGACTACACCTTCCCATTCTTCTTAGTCAGTCTTAGTATAAAAGTTCGTTTATTGATGTCGTAATATCCAGATCAACCAATGATTTTCGTTTTTCAGGAAAAATGCGGTGGATATTTCGCTATTTTCTTGTCTGTGTTTCGTTCACCAACCTTGTGATCGCTGAGGATCAATGCAGGACAGAAATTAACATTCGTGGCATGGCTCTCAGAGGTTTCGTTTTCAAGAGAATAGCGGTGGCAGCTCCTCATATCTGTGATATTTTATGTGAAAGGCAATTTACTTGCCAAAGCTATAATTTCAACAGAAAAGAACAGATCTGTGAATTAAACAACCGCACAAAGGAAGCAAGACCTGAGAATTTCCACTCAGACCCAGCATGGTTTTATATTCGCCGCTTAAACGGAAGAGGTGAGTACTCGGCCAAGAACATTGAATAATAATTATCAATACTTTTTACATATTCTCGACTCTGCCAACAGTCCGCTTCCTCTAATCTCCCGCGCTCAGCGATATTAATTTCGGTATCATCTCTTAATCATAATGATGAAATATTTTACTTCTTTGCCTTTTCTTCGTAGTTTAACTTTTGGTTAACTTCTTACGCAAAACAGCTTTGATGCATAGTGAAGTGAAGTGAAGTGAAAACCTTTATTAATTTATAAGGCTCAGGGTAGCCCCTTCAGACGCTTGCTAATGACCTTTTCTGGGATGTCAGTGTTTGATGTTTTTTTCCTTTCAAGTGACTTGTGAGCGCTGACTCTCCCATGCTCGAAATGTCAACATCCTTCATACACACGATGCATCGTGCCTTGTGCTTGTCACCCTTGACTTCTCGAAGCCAATCTTTATACAGTGATTTCTGAAGCCACAAGTTGCTGAAAACACACTTGCCCATTGTTTTAAATCTCTCACTCGTGAAACAAAACGCAAACAATCAACACTAACCCAGACAAGGAAAGCACTCAAAGCACATGGCTTTTCTCAGAAAGAGGGAATAGTACAAAACATTTGATTGGCCCTTGACATTCGAGACATTCAACCAATCAGAGTGATTAATAGAACCAAGAACAGGACAAATGGATATGGGCGATTGATCGACATGCGGAGTGGCGTTACGATCGTTTGTTATTTGTATCTTACTATTATGTGTTGCTACGTTTGTGCCAGTTGCATATATTTTCAGATAAGGCACTCTAGAATCTAAGTTGGATTAAATTAGCTACAAATTTCAAGGACTTTCCAGCACTGACTACAATTATCAAGGACTTTCAAGGCCTTGAATTTTTATTTTGAGATTCAAGGACTTTCAAGGACTTTCAAGGCGCGTGCGAACCCTGCAAATAATCACGAAAAACCCATATTTGCAGGAAATGTGATTTAAAAGGAAATGTTATGGAAACATGGGTTCAAGTTAGCTTTTACAATAAAAACACAGTGTGTTGGTAGAACTGCTTTAAAAGAAATATCCCTAAAGTTATTTTTTGGTCTTCTGAGTAGTTTTCCTCTTTTTGGGTCCATTACAAGGTTCTATTTCTCCAAAAGCTCCAGCTGCATAAGTTACACCCTCGCCACGAATCCTTAGATCTTCATTATGCTGTTTAGCCTGTCTCCTGGCAACTCTATATTTCTTGTGCTGATCTTGCACTCTCTTCTCTGCTTGTTTAATTCTCTCTGAATCCCTTCTCCTAGCTTCCATTTTGGCAGTATCACTCACAGTGAGCCCAACCTTCTCCATGATAGCATGTTTCATGGAGGCACCACCACTGAAATGTAAGGCAGCTGACAAAGCAGCCAGCTGCACTCTCCTTCTGCCATGCCACTTGTGTTTGGGACATTTGTTCCATACCAGGGAGTTGATGGACTCATTAGCATTCTGGGTATGGCCAGGCAAGCACCTTGCAAGAAGGGCAGAATCTGTGAGCCTGTCATAAATCTTGCAAAGATGTTCCTCAAACACCTTGTCAAGATGGTGTGGCTTGTTAGGGCAAGGGAGCCCTTTCTTGTATTTACACCATGAATTTGGTGGACAAAACTGGTGCCTTTCTTTATTGGGTAGCTTCAAGCAGTGGAACAATCCAGCCAGAATCTCAGTTTTCATAGTCTGCACAGCTTGGTCCCTCTCTTCAGTGGTTGTGATTTCTCTTTTTACATTGTTACGAATTGCCTTGCCATAATTCTTTTTCAGTTTTTCTATAGCAGCCTTTGTCAGTCTTCCATTTCTTCCATGCATTGGTTTTCCATCACTCAATTTCACTGAGGATTTTTGAAATTCATACAGTGCTTTTCCAAGTCGCTTTTGAACGTGTCCAATGCAGTCTAATTTCATGACCCGGTCACAGCCTGCAGTTCCAGCCAGGTGATCCTCTTCCCACTTCTTAAAATCTTCTGAAGCTTTCCAGGTAATGTACTCTTGATCATTGTTTTGTAGATTTTCATAATGGTGACAAGTGTCACAGGCACCATAAATGCTCCATATAGAATTATATGCTTTTGAGTCCCCATCAGAAATCATCCATGTGTACCTGATAAAGCCCTGCTCACTTCTTCCCCATATCCTTTTGGCACATTCTATCTCCATACTTGGGCTGGAGCCTTCACAATGATGAGTCTGGCACCACTGTTCAAACTGGTCTTCAGTCAGACTTGACTTCTTTTGTGAGCACACACTACAGGTTTTTGAGATAACTTCAAGGTCCAACACTTTGCCAGTTGCAGCAGAAATAACAAATCCAACACAGTGATTGGCAGTATAACCTCGTTTTGACCAGGAGCCATCAAAACTTACAGGGATACTAATTATCATTTGATCATTAGCATCAGTGATGCATTCTTCTTGTATAGCCTGCATTCTTGCCTCAGCCCTGTTTTTGGCTAGTTGCTCCTCTAATATCTCCTCGTGGGCCTTGAGTAGTGCCTCTTCGTGCTCATACCAAGTTGAGAGTGAAATACTGAATGGCATATTAAGCATTTCACACAGCTTGGCAATTCCCTCTTTTCCAACTCCCATCTCAAATGTGCCATACACTATTCGTCGGTTCAGATCTTTACCTTGAATTGTCCTTGGAGTGGTATCATTGGAGGGGTGATCGCCAGTAGCAAGGAACTCTGTCATGCCACAGTCACACTTGACAAAGACTGAATTGCTCATTCCCATTCTGTTTACAGTGCTCTCTAACACTTCAACTTTACCTAAATGAGAAATTAGAGGAAACGATCTATTAATTTTCTAGTTTAAATCCAGATAAATTAGTGGATCATGGACTTGGTTTCAAATTTTCCGGCATAATAAGTGACACTGTGCAAAAATTTCAACAGGCTCACCTGAGGCACATGGTCCATGAGTATGTACTCTGTTTACAAACTTCCTTAGACTTTCCATTGATACCAGGCAATATCCTTCAGCAATTTCCAGATCACCTGAAATACTTTCATCCGACAGAGACGTATCACTAGCACAAGCGCCGATTTTTCGCGCAGAAACCGGGATTGCAGGCGGTGGAATCATTTCGCTTACCACGTCATCTTCACCGACGAACGTGATATTTACCCTTCGTTCGCTCGTTGCGCTTGCCGCTCTTTTCGCTTGTTTTTGAACTCCTTTGAACCCTTTACGCTTTCTTGAAATTCCCTGCTTTAAAACAGACTGCTTTTTCCCTAGCTTCGGCATAATTTAACCCTTTATAAACTGAATCAATAAACTGTGAAATGCTACGCATAGATCAACAAAAGTGACTTGGACAAAGTTCGTTAGAGCTCCTTGTAACTCAGTAACCAGGCCTCAAAAATAACTTCTAGGAATCTGGAATGAACTACGGTCTGTTTCCAAACTCAGGACCGTGGAACAGCGTTAACGCCTCAAAAATAATTCGGAAAAAAGGCTCTTGTTTTGAATTGGTTACCATGGCAACGGAAAAACAACGTTCAAAGAAGGCCACTTTTTGACTCTGCAAAGTAATTTATGTAAAAACAAGCAACATATTCAAAATCTAGATAGAGTCAAGTAAATATTTTTCCAAAAAAAAAACTTGGGCGAAAAATTTTTCAATTTTACCAAATTTCAACCAGAGGGCCCCCTTAAGTCATTTTCGAATTGAAGGCAGTCAGTTTTACCTCTCTTATATCGGCAGACTCAATTACTAGTTTATAACATAGATTCGATTTACAGTTGACTTCAAGCTAATTAAGGATTAACACAGCTATTTATCGTTTCGTAAGTCTTTTACTAGATTTCATACAAATTAACGGAGGTGAAAACGATTACCAGAAGTTTTAAGCCCTAGCCTTTCGCTGTGAAAATTTGAAAGAGCACCAGATTTATCCCAAAGATTTGAATCCGGCTGCACCCTCGAATCTTTTTTCTTTGCACCTTTCCGTGAGCTAAACCCCAACCACATAGGGTTGTTGGTTTGCATGGACAGTTTGAGCACAGCCGAAACGAGTCAGATGGAGACAATTTCCAGCAGAAAGGAAGTGATAACTGTTTCTCAATAAAAGATTCTCATTTTCATCGAAAAGTTCTGAAAGAAAACGCGAAGAAAAGCCTGGACGGGTCATTTCATATAACAAAATTGACATTCGATTTCTCTCAGTTTAGATAGTCTTAATTTGTTTGACAGTTTTTTTTATATATATACTGATACTGAGTGTTAGCTTGTGAATCACCTCCTACCCCCCTTCACTCTCCCTTTATTTAAAAACGGAAACTTAAAGGGTACTGAGGTGAAGGGGGGGCGAGAGGAAGGTGCTAGTCACGCATGTGCAAAGGACACTAACCCGCATGAAAATTTGGCCTCACCAAACAATCAAGGATATCTTTGACAATTTCTTCGTTAGAACCAACGCCAAAATTCGGAACATCAACGTGTTTTGTTAAAAAGGGTCATCTTAATTTTACGCTCAAGTGAGGGCGGACGAGGAGTGTGTAAACAGTTGGTAAAAAGTGTTGTTAATTGCCTCATCCGTTGCTCTCAGACGGACATAATGGAGCCAGAAACACATAAATATTATCGTCCTTCATTTATTTAGTGACATTGAAGGTCATTAATATACACTACATAGTACGATCGAGTTTCACCAACCAACTGGTTCCCAGAGACACTAATTAAGTTGTGACAACGAATGAGAACTTCATAATCAAGCAGAGGGTGGTGTATTTGAACAAAAATGAAACTTCAACTGTGTCAAGCGCAAAGTTGAAAAACCACACTGATAGCTGTTCCTACAATTATAACGAGCGTTATTTCTGGGAACATGCTCTTTCTATTCTACTGCTTCGTTCTCACGGTCTTGGCTTCCCTGATACCAGAAGGACAAGGTGAGATTTTCCTACCGTTATGTCTTAACAGATTGTCTTAGAACTCTTTCAAAGTTTATTAAACACTGTATTACTTTTTAATTTCCTTTTTCAACATAACCAAGTTTTGAAAGTCATTTCATAAATTTTCAGGAACACGATTTTTTGGAGTAGCCAAAAGTAGAAGAAAAAAACAGTTACTGACTCTACGATGAAGTCCGTGAGCCGAGTATTAGTTTCGACTTTTCGATCCCGCATAATATACGAGATGACTTCAGGCAGACTTCGTATTTTTTGAGAGGTTTATTTGAGCCCAACTGAAATGGTTCGTCCGGATCAAATGAAAAATTTACACAGCAGCGAAAATCGTCAAGCGACGTAATTCAGTCTTTTAATTCGTCACAAAAGAGAAATAACTTACGTTTCGTTATTTAATGTAAGAAAGCCTGGCTGTTTGGCACAATTCAACTTTAAGTTAAGTGTTGATAAAGCACAGATCGAGGACTTTGTGTATTTTTGTGAGCCGGTAGATGAAAGGAATCAGTCATTAAAGATCTACCACGTACAGAAGGAATTTTTCAAATTAGCTAGAGGGACACTTTCACCTCATTCAACCTAAACAGGTGATTTTTGACAGAAAAACTTGTTGATAAACAGTTTTGCGTAATCATAGCGAGATTGATGACAATAGAGTCAATGAGCTCCTTAGGATGTTTCATAATGCACGGCCCAGCACGATTGTGTAATTATGAAGATATTTCCCCAAACTCAAAACAAATTAAACGAATGACCGCCTTTGTATTCCAAGGTGAGATCCAAAATTTTCAAACAGTTGTGTAAGAACATCTTGCTGATTTTAAGATATCCCATACTTTCCACTCATATGGAAGTAAAATATTTTTTATTACACTTCAGAACACTAGTTGATGGTTTTGCAGGCGAAAATAATTAAACATCTGGTCTCTAGACTTATTAAAAACGATTATTGTTTACCCAGTTTAAGGAGGTCACAGGAATATTTGTCGACATGAGAATTAGAGCCGACAAGTTTTTATGATCATCAGAAAAAATTATGGCGTCATGTAATATGATTTTTAACCTAACCCTAACCCTTAAAAACACAAGTTCAAAATTGGTCTTGAGGAAGGAAAGGAAGCCTGGTGAAAATTTCGTTTGATGGAAAACCGTGGACATTTCACTATTGAGGATGAATTTTTGAAAAGGAATTCATCATGAATTGATGCAGACATGCTGTTTTGTCTGCGAACTCAACAATTAACACTTAACTTTGAGTCTGCGTTTTCACTTAGTGAGTAAATTTGACAAAAAAGCAAACTTAGCTTGTTGTTACAGTTCAGCCTACCATGAACACCGATCAGGATATTTTAGTGATCCATCGAAAATTTACATTTTCGTACACAGACGTTGAAGATGATAGTGTGAAAGTGCCAACTTTACCCTTTGGCGTTAACGAAAAAAGATTCTTAGGTAAAGCAATTAACTCTTCGAAAACTGTGACGTCAGTACTCGTTATATTATTTTCCATACTTTTTTAAAGTGTTAATGTCAGTTGCTACTTCGGTATAAGAACTTAGAGAGCATGTTTCACTTCATCAGATCTCTTCTTCACTCGACCATAATTTGACATTTTTAGGGTTTATGGTTCCTATTGAACTCGATTACGCCCTTATAATGTGCATGCTCGAGGCTAACTTTCAGCGTTTCGCCACCTGTTAATTTTTAATGCATACTATGGATGAGAAATTATTTTTAGCGGTAAAAACCTCGGACCTCGGGCCCGTTTCTCGAAAGTCCCGGTAACTTAACAGGCCCGAAGCCATCTTTTAAAATCAAAATTTAAAGGATAGGGAAGCAGGTTCTGGCACCCAAAACAAGTCCTTTTTGTTTCTTTAGCTGATATTTTTATTGCATCATTTTCAAAACCTTTGAAATCCCCATCTTAAAAGAAAACATAACAGCTTTACGGGTCCGTTAAGTTACCGGGACCTTCGAGAAACGGGCCCCTGGCGTTAAAAAAAGTTAGTAAAAAAAGTTATTAACCTTCCTAGCATTTCATAAAGATGATAAAACCGTCAACATCACCGACACTGAGTGAGCTCAAAATCTGAAGTCTCGCGACATCAGTAACAACACATCCTTTCCATGAATTCAGCTTTGAATTAATGCCAAAAAAAAAAAACTCCGGGAAAACTTTCTTAACAAACTGATTAATATTCTCGGCATGACAACGATTATAAGGTGATAAACACGAATCGATGTACATATCAATACCAGTTGTTCTTGAACTTCGGCACCGATCGATCGATAAGGATGGCTGACCAAATGCGAAGGTAGAGTTAAAATTTCAGTAATCAGTTAGTGGAGAGATTGACATAGATTGGTGGTAATCCAAGAGTCAAAAACCAAACCTAAACTAAAGCAATATGGACCTTAAGCAGTCAGGGTGGCAACGCCAAGGAAGACGTCGATTAAAAATTCAATTTCTACTTTTAATTAGAATCTCCAAAATGGCTGCATGTGTTCATCGTCTCATACGGCGCCACACCTCAACCTCAACACAACGTATAAAAGTAGCGTCGAGTTCCAGAAGGAAATCAAAATAAAATTCCGTCGCGGTTTTGATTCGCAGACGACGCAAATGTTGGTGATTTCACGTTGTTGTTTTGAAAAGAACGGCTAAGAAATGTTTTAAGTTTTGAGACGCACGTGCTGAGCTGTTGTTCTGCCAATTAGATCTTTTTTTTTTTTCCACGTCCTCGGTGCCGCCGCCGTTGTGGTTTGCTTAAGGTCCCTAATAACTCATCATCAGTCACACTGTTCCACAATACCAGTGTCCATTAAAGTCAGTGCTCAGAGTTAAAAAGTAACTTTTTTAACTCAACGTTATCGTTTTCCAGGTAACTGTCGCAATTTGGAGTTTACCAGTTTTCCTAAACCTGGCTACCGGCTGGAGAATCACACGGTTCGTACTGTTGAAGTATTGGACGAGGATATCTGCATGTTACAATGCTACCTGGAACCCAACTGCGTCAGTTATAACTTCCATGAGTTAAAAAAGGGGTCTAATACTCACACTTGTGACCTGAATAACTCTACTGCTGAACACGATAAGGAACTTGTAGAGAGCAAAAACTATACCTATCGTGGAGCTGAGGTGAGAATGAAGTGTGCAATTTAAGAGTACGAAACCTTGTGCTCGTTGAAGGTTTTACCCGAGACAGTGAATCCCTCAGCCTCTGTCACCCATCTAAATTCCCCTTCCAAGAGCAAAAATTAAGTGTTTGAGCATTGCACTTTCTTTTAAGAAATTTCAAAAAAGGAAATGGCGGAGGCTTATATTTTCTAAATCGTAATGGCTACCTCTAGGGCTGTTCTGATACCTTATAACAAATCGCGCAAATTTTTCTCTCGCACGCGAGCAGCGTCACGCGCGGAACGCGAAGAAATGTGTTCAACGCAAACATTTGCGTCAGTAACCAAGAAGTGTGCGTAGAACTCAGGTACATGATGAAAAATGAGAGTATATGCGAGGGCAGACACGAAGATCCGATACAACTGAATAGTATGCTGAACGTCTAAACACGAACGCGCGCGCGCGCGGGACTCTTCAAACTTGCTGAGTTATCTACGTGCCCTCTTCTTTTTTTCTTTAAGAATGCTTGCGCGAAAAATCCCTGCAAGAATAACGCAACGTGCCAAGCTGGGTTTACAGACAGAGATTATCAGTGTTTGTGCGTTCCTAGATCTGGATTTGAAGGTCATGATTGTGATGAAGGTAAGGAATTCTGTTAGTCAGTAATGCGACGAATGTATGACAAACTACTTATTTTCGAAGCTGGATTCGTAACTTTGGCTTAGTTCAGTTGTTTTATCTCGCCTTCCTTAGCTTCTTGGCCTCTCCAGCCATTCTTACGTCTTTTGTCAAGGACTACACCAACGAACTTTTATACTAAAGATTTAGGCGTAAGTAAGCAAGAGATTACGCAGGGCATGACACCACTTTCTCTAAGGAACTACATTACGATGATATCCATAATTTCTTTGGTCTTCAGATATAGACGAGTGTACGAGGAACATGGGGAAGCATAGCTGTGAGGGCAACACGACATGCAACAACACGAATGGATCGTATACATGCAGGTGTAAGCATGGATATCATGGAAATGGGACAAACTGTACTGGTAAGTATTCTTATCTGGCAACAGGAAACGTGGCATCAGTTTACAATATGGGAAAAATATTTACGACAAGATTATTTCAAAATCATTTTAAAGATAATAATAATATATATCAGATAATAAAAATGTAAGACGGAGTATTTTAGAAATTGTGATATGAACTTTGTCGTTTTAGACATAGACGAATGTGCTAACAGAATGCACAACTGTGATGTGAATGCTGAGTGTAACAATACTCTGGGATCTTACAACTGCACGTGTAGAGATGGATTTCATGGAAATGGAACTCACTGTACAGGTAACTAGTTAAAACATTTCATACTTCGTCTTTCATCTTCATTGTACATATATGAGGAGGCTTAACAGAGGTTTCATTTATATGACATTCTTTTCCATGTTCTTGATACAGATAGGAATGTACTAATGGAACACACGACTGTAATATGAATGCTGAGTGTAACAATACCCAGGGATCTTTCAACTCTACAAGTAAAGATGGATTTCAAGGAAAAGGAACTAACTGCACATTTTCTGTGGTTACTTTTATCAAAAGCAGAAATAAAAGAACTGATTTACATGCTCTTCGTTTTCTTGTTCTAGACATAGATGAGTGTGCTGATGAAATACACCGCTGTGATGTGAATACTGAATGCCACAATACCCTGGGATCCTACAACTGCATGTGCAAATATGGATGTTATGGAAATGGAAATAACCACACAGGTGTGTAGGTGTAGCATAGATATACTCCGTCTTATATTGTTATCATCTGAGGGACTTAAAAAGGTCACACGTACATGATGTTCTTTTTAGTGTTATACCGACTAATATTATAGGAAAACTCATTACCTGTCTCGTGAATTCCACGTTAAATTGCCCACGAAAACCGATATGTCACGAACCGCGAAGCGGTATCGGTTTTCAAGTGTAATTTCATGCGGAATTCGCCAGACAGGTAATGAATCGCACAATTGAATGAAAATAAGCAAAAAAAAAAAAAAAGAAGCACCAACATTGTTTTTAACCTGAGAGCGAAAGAAGAGATGCGAAACAATATCTCCTCGTTTTCAACTCGCAATTCCACGCTCAATTCCTCGCTTCGTTAACCATTCAGAATAAGAGATTTTATTGAGTTATGTGATTCTCTAGTGAATCGCATAACTGAATAAAATCTCTCATTCTCAATGGTTAACGAAGCGAGGAATCGAGCGTGGAATTGCGAATTGAAAACGAGGAGGTATTGTTTCGCATCTCTTCTTTCGCTCTCAGGTTAAAAACAAACAATGTTGGTGCTTTTTTTTTTCTTTTGCTTATTTTCATTCAATTGTGCGATTCAAGGAAAAGTCATTACCTGTCTGGCGAATTCCGCATGAAATTACACTTGAAAACCGATACCGCTTCGCAATTCGTGACATATCGGTTTTCGTGGGCAATTTAACGTGGAATTCCCAAGACAGGTAATGAGTTTTCCTGTAGAATCGCATCATTGAATACAATCTCGCATTCTGACTGATTAACGAAGCGAGGTATTTAGCGTGGAACTGCGAGTTGAAAACGAGGCTAAATGAAATTTTTTCGCATCAACGTAAGCATCATGCTCGGAGACCCAGGGGCTGAGTCGATTTCAAGTTAGGGCATGAAGAGCCCCTGGGGACATTGTCTTACAAGACTAGTTCCAAACGGTCGCAGTCGTTCTGCCATCTGATTGGTGCCAGAAAATCTTTGTGTTTTTCTGCCCAATCAGAGTGAAGTGTGCTTTTAGAGTCCTTTCGTGTGCTTTAACACGGACATATACTAGTAGCCCAGTTCCTCGCTGTGTTTGTTTGGACCGTGCGACAGAGATTTGCTTGAGGTGAAAAGTTTCAGTCTCGGCACACAACGTAAGAGAAATCGATCAGATTGTCTGCGAAAATCTTACCAGAAATTATACTGAATACATTCGCAGGTATCACTAGAGAACGTGTTTTAAAGTTTGCGAGGCTTGTATACCAAACGATGGTTGCAGTCATTGATATGTCGCTTTAAACGTTAAACGAGATTTAAGCTCAAATCTTTCTATATTTTTTGTATAATTTGCTGTGACTGAAACTTTGCCAATCCCGTGAAGTTATTTCGTCGCACGGGCCACGCAGGTATGTCGAGCAATTGGCGCTTTCGCCTGCGTAGCTTTCTGCTTTCTCTGCGCGCCAAAATCTAATCTTAGTAGTAAAGTCGTTCACAATACGGCCAAGGTTGCAGAGAACGTTAAGTTCATGGACGACCTTCAGCAAGTGCTAAGAGAAAGCTTAGCTGTTTCCGGTTAGCTAATTAAAATCTGAACAAAAACTTATTAACGAGAACATCGTGGGAAGGAGAGATGTTTTCGGGCAGTTACCGAAGGGGTCTGGAAAGAGCTTAATCTTTCAATTGCTGTCTTGAGTGTTGAAATTCTTGAGCTAGGAAGGCCACGGATTCTCTTCTAGTCCCTTGGTCATTGTCATATCACCTCAGTCTGTCGATTGCTGAAGACCAAGTTAAATACCTTTGATCATTGGGAATCGATCCGATGCTGTTTTCAATGGGAAAAACAAACCAAAGACCAAGAAATATTGGATGGAAAGGGCGGGTTTGCTTTATTGCAAATGTCAGCTTAGTAGTACAGGGTCATCTACCCACATCTAATAAGCAAATGTTTCCACGCTTAGCTTTCCTTTTTTTTCGAGCGAAGATGAGATTAGATTTTGGCATGCACAGAAAGTTGCGCAAGTACCAGTTGCTCGACATACCTGCGTGGCCCGTGCGACGAAATAACTTCACGGGATTGGCAAAGTTTCAGTCACAGCAAATTATACAAAAAATATGGAAAGATTTAAGCTTAAATCTCGTTTATCGTTTAAAGCGACATATCAATAACTGCAACCATCGTGTGGTATACAAACCTCGCAAACTTTAAAACACGTTCTCTAGTGATACCTGCGAAAGTATTCAGTATAATTTCCGGTAAGATTTTCGCGGACAATCCGATCGATTTCTCTTACGTTGTGTGCCGAGACTGAAACTTTTCACCTCAAGCAAATCTCTGTCGCACGGTCCAAACAAACATGGCGAGCAACTGGGCTACAAGTATATGTCCGTGTTAAAACACACGAAAGGACTCTAAAGCACACTTCACTCTGATTGGGCAGAAAAACACAAAGATTTTCTGGCACCAATCAGATGGCAGAACGATTGCGACCGTTTGGAACTAGTCTTGTAAGACAATGTCCCCAGGGGCTCTTCATGCCCTAACTTGAAATCGACTCAGCCCCTGGGTCTCCGAGAATGCGTAAGCATATATAACAACTATCGTGAAGTCGTTACAAAGTTTGGTTTCTGAGTCAATTTAGAATGTTTTCAAAACCATTGTCACCTTTTAAAGAACCAGAAACAAAAAAGCGTTTCTCAAAGTGAGCCTGAGGCTCTTCCTTGTTTTGAACAATAAACTCTTGGAGTGGCACTAAAAACCTATTTCGCGCGCAACAACGCGAAAGCGAGAAAATCCTGTGAACACGGCCCAGAAAAAACAATCTCCGAGCTAACAGGTCACGCCAACCCGGGTTCAATATCCATCTACAGCATAACCTTTTAGAAAAACAACGAAGGATGTCAAGCAAGTTGGCTGGGTTTTCAGTCGTACTACTACAACTGTCACAGCTGTCAACGCCAGCGGCGGTCCACGCACTGAAGTTTTGCGAGAAATTAATGTCAACAGCCTTGCATTTCCATCAGTAGTCGGCAGTAACACAACAACAATGAATAACGGTAGTGATCGTCTAACAGCAAGAGTTCTAGGTGGACTGTTTACCAATGCATCGTTCAGTAACTCTCCAGGGAACATTTCCATCAACTTTCAGTTGAATGCTCATGACAACGATTCAGCTAATGGCAGTTGCCTGTATTGAATCTCTACAAATAAAAAGATAAAAGTTTTCGGACTTTTCATGAAAGACTTCGTTTTTAAAGGAATAAAATATCAATACACGTATTTACACTTCAAGGTACTTACCTTTAATTAATCGCAATGTTAAACTTTCAGTGCTTTCGCTTGCACACTTCATTTCCTTCCGTTTTTCCACCAAAGAGATAAAAGGTGTAAATTATTTTCCTTCTCGAGCAAATTCAGTAGAAATTTGAAAAAAATATGTTAAAAATGAATGGCTTGTAAATTCAGTGAAATACCACCATTATCCTTAAATAGTGTGAAGCTTGTTTAAAAAGGTTGAAATCGAATGTAAAAACCAGGTTCAAATAAAAGATGTCGAAGGTTTTAACGTGCACGACTAACCTTGCTTCCTATTCGCTAACACAATGACAGTTCTGACGGTTGACTTCGAAATGGTTTTCGGGGGCGGGTACTTAGGATGAAAACAAAAAATAGTATTGCTGTTTTCTTGTTTTCCTATTTTTATTCAATTGTTGTAGAGCATTTTCAAGGATTGATATTTCGAGTATTTTTAGGTTTATTTTGTGTTTTATTAAGTCTCGCCTTTTCGCCCCTACGTGCTATTTTGGTAGATCTATAGTTTTGATCATTTATTTTTAGTGTGTGCTTGAACTTGGCTCAGTTCTTACCGTGCTAGACATTTTAATTGCTTGTTATGGTTGAGGATAACTAGATTGCTGGGTGGTTATGTTTGGGTTGGTAAAAAGACCTTGAGTTTTACCCACACTGATATCCTGTTTTGGAAATTCCCACGGTCAGCTAACCCAAACGTGTGTGATTTTTGCATTAAATGAGAGGGTACTCCTCGCTGAAGTTAGAAGAGAAATAGCTGTGGTAGTAGAAGGTAGTAGCAATAATAGAAGAGAAGAGAATAAAAGAAGAAAAGTATAGAGTGTTGGTACTTCCTGTTCATTCGCTAAGCGAGTGGTAAAAGCCCACAACACAATGATGCGATTCAAGGAAAACTCATTACCTGACGAGGGAATTCCGCGTTCAATTGCACGCGAAAACCGATATCGCACGAATCGCGAAGCGATTCGTGCGATATCGGTTTCCGTGTGCAATTGAACGCGGAATTCCCTCGTCAGGTAATGAGTTTTCCTATAGAATTGCTGGACTTGTTGAAAATGTTATTCTTTACGTTGTCTTCTCTTTTACAGTGAAGGTATGGTCTGTTATCCTTTGTGAAGGTATATCTACATGTAACCGAATCTGTTGTGAAAACGAAAGAAAGATCGACGTAGTCTATGCGAATTACGGAAGATTGGACAATGACACATGCGACCACCCTGAAAAGTCGAACACAAACTGTAGCGCTGTGAACTCTCTTTCTACTGTGCAGACAAGATGCAACGGAAAAGTCGGTTGCCAGCTGGTTGCGACAAATTCAGAGTTTGGTGATCCATGTGGTGGAACATATAAATATCTGGAAGTCAAATTCAAGTGCGTGTTAAGTAAGTTGAAAAAATAAATTATCAGTATACTGCGTACAGGGAAGAAAAGCGGCCCTTCATTACTCTATACTATATACCATTTCTAGGAAATGATTAAAGGCCTATCGAGAATTGTGTCTGACTGGTTACTCACAAAGATCTGACTTGGTAAGAAACACAACAGCTTGGACCCGAAAATCATACATTATTTTATGCAAGTGCTGAATGTATTAGTATTTATTAGATTTATTGTACGTCGGAAAAGACAACAAAAGCGAAAAATTGTTTAGGGGGAGAAGAAATCCAAGCGAAAAAATCAATAAGATTGATTGCAACAATATCCTCTTTGATTGTACTTTATCATGTCATCACGGAAACGATAACGCTGTACTTTCCCATTTTAATTTGAAGAACCAAGAGCAGTGAGAAAGAATTACAAAGAAAGATAACTTTCCAAAATTTCTCTGAGTACAATCTGTGTATGTTTTGATCAATGATATTCGCCTTAGGGTCTCTTAACTTAAGCCCAAATAACCTTGCTTGCTAAGTTTGCGAGATAAATTTCACCAATTTTCACCAATTTTCCCCTAAAACAATTTCAGAGCGTCTTCATAAGAGAGCAGACAAGCCCAGCTCTAAGGATTTCGGATATTGCCATCGAAATCTCGATATTTCTCATTTGAACTTAAGCTATTTTTCTATGATAAAATCTGAAGATTTTCGGTTTTTTATCTTGATCAGTAACCTAGCAAAAATTTCAATACTGAAGGCAGAAACAGAAGCAGACGAAGAAGCCAATTAGTATGGGATTCTCTTCCCATCAGGGTGCATAGTTTGATGGCAAAAGAAAAGAAAAAAAGAAAAACATGGCGGACGAAAGTGAGAAAATTCCCCTCGAGCTTCTCTTGAATGAAAATAATCAATTTGCGCAGCGGGAAATATTGCAAGAAAATAATTTTTCACAAGCTCGAAAAAGATGGATGAAAATCGAGAAAAGCTCTCTCGCTGCTTGTTTTTTCCTTGTACAAGTATTCATTTATAGCCTGGTCGCATAGTTTGTTTATCTTCTGTCAAGCTTTCCTATCTTATTTCTGTCTCTGACGGATAACTGTCCAACATCTTACTGCCATTAAAATTATTTCCCAAAGTGTTTTTCCTTTGCTTTGTACTGTCAACCTGGCCCCACCTTGGGGCGATATTGGCAATAGTAAAAGAGAGCGTATAATATTATTGTGTTTATTACGCAGGATTTACAGCTGCGTTTACAACCCTTGGTGCGAGTGGAACTCAGGGTCCACACTCAATTGGTAGTCACTACACAGGTGAGGACCATGACGGACAAGTTACAGTGTCCAGCGGTATTCAACTGTGGACAGTTCCACACACTGGTCAATACAGAATTGAAGCAATAGGAGCCTCAGGGGGGTATGGCGAGGACAGTGTCATCAAGAACGGAGGAAGAGGGGCAAAGATGATTGGAAACTTTATTATTACCAAAGATGAGATCATTCGTATACTTGTTGGTCAAAAAGGGAAAAGAGGGAATACCAACACAAAAACTGCCGGAGGTGGTGGAGGTACATTTGTGGTGAGAGGAAACAACACGCCTTTGATTATAGCTGGAGGTGGAGGAGGAATTAAAAAAATGACAGAACAACATCCAGGATGTGATGCGTCCATAAACACAACAGGGAATGCAGGATACAACTCGCCACTGGAGTCAGGAGGAAGAGACGGAAATGGAGGAAATATCAGTGGTCAATATTCAGGTAAGTAGAGAAAGACGGAAAAGCAAACAGTCAGTATGTATAAGCATAACTTCATTTCAATTTCTCTTACGTAGTATGACATCCAAACGGTTAAAAAGGCTTCCCATTGGCTAATTGCGAGTTTGAATTAAACAGAAGGATTAAACAGATGGTAGAAAACACTTTTAAATTCGACTTTTCCTATGACGCCTTTTTTATTACTCACAATATCTAATAGTAAATTGAAGAAAATTCCAAAAATCAATAATTAAACTAATTGAAAAGTATTTTGAGTCGTTTTTCAACCGTTTCCAACCGTTTGGTTTCTCTGACTGACTGGCATTTGAGGAACCAGTCATTATTTATTACCTGGGGGTGGAGGGTGGAGGATTTTGGGAGATCACTTGATTTGCAGGGAGAGCGGAGAGGGAACAGTCCTTGTCAACAGAGTATAAAAGAGGGGTGGGGGGGATAATAAGAATGTTACTGAGCCCTGGTTAGGGTTAGGGTTTTGGTCCATCTGGATTAAACAGATGGACCAAAAAGACGGTAGAACACACTTTAAAACTGACTTGTCCGCATAAACCTTTTTTAAGACTCTCAATATCCAATAGTGTTTTTAAGAAAATTCCAAAAATCAATAATTAAACTAATTGAAAAATATTGTGAGTCGTTGTTCAACCGCTTTCAACACTTTTAACTTCCTTAGACTGACTAGCATTTGAGGAACCAGTCATTATTTATTACCTGGGGGTGAGGGGTGGAGGATTTTGGGAGATCACACGATTTTCAGGGAGAGAGGAGAGGGAACAGTCCTTGTCAACAGAATATATGGGGGGGATGATAAGAATGTTACTGAGCCTTAGGTGGGAGGGTCAAGGAAATTATATCATGACACAACCAAAATCCTTCGGCCCTCTTTCCCTCACCCCCCCCCCCCCCCCCTCTTTTCAGGCGTTAGATAATGACTGGGCCCTAATTTCTCCTTGCAATATCATTACAAACTTACACATCAAGGTTACGAGAATAAAGAAAACGATCACCAACTCAATGGAGAATATGTTTACTAATATTAGAGTGTGAAGTGTTAATTTAATAATAAAAAATAGATGAGATTTATGGTCTTTATAAGAAACCATTCATCATGTTTTTATCATTGTAGGCGGTGGTGGTGGTGGCTTCTTCAGTAATGGACAAGATGCAAGGACTCCTAAGGGTAAAGGTAAAGGAGGTAAGGGAGGTAAGGGATATCTTCAGGGGGGAAGGGGTGGAGATCACTGGGGTGGGTTCGGAGGCGGCGGTGGTTTACGTAGCAATGGAGCTGGCGGCGGGGGAGGTTACTCTGGGGGGAATGGCGGGGCTAATGCACAGTTTACCAGTGGGGGAGGAGGAGGATCTTTTAACAATGGAACAAATCAGCAAAATGAATGTTGTTATAATAGCGATGGTGATGGTTTTGTAACCATTACACTCATCCAGTGAAGTGAACGTGCCTGCACCTTCGTTGACGCGTGTTGGTAATTCTGTTTTAAAGGCTGATTGAATAATCATTTGGTCATTCTTAAGATTTTGTTGGTCAGAGTTTTAAGGTGTAGCTTTACCGACGCAGTCTGTGATACTAAACTGAGTTAGTTGCTTTTTTAACAGAGTTTATATAAACAGCGCTTGAAAGAGTTGGTTTATTCGTGGATGTTCTCCGACGTAAAGAATTTGACTCCTGCAAAAGCTGTAATTTTTGTTCTTACCATGACTCATCAGAAGTTGTGTTTGAGTGTTTATACAGCGCAGATGTTCTGTGTTCATCTCTCTAGGTCAGAGGACACAAACACTGATTTAGTTATTTCAAGCATTTTAAAAAATTTCCATCTGTTTAGCAAGGTTTAGAGCTTGAGATATATGTTTTAGTACATCTCACGCTCGACAAACTTATCAATTAAAAACAATTCTGTAGCTATGGACAAAGCCGTTCACTGATCTGATGATACAGTTTCGAAATCAAAGGAAGAACCCGTTGCACATAAAAGCAAAGTGGGTTTCCTTAACTTTAGGGATGACATACCAAAGAACACTAGCACTCATTTGATAGAGGGAAGCTATTTTAGTGAAATTTTTGCAGATGTACATAGTAGATTAGCAGTTGGCGTTCCTAGCTGATTCAGTTTGAGAAAAAGTTGAAACTGGTTTCACGTTTCAAAGCTTTTAGTACCCCCTAGGTGGGAAGGATCTAGAGAACTGTGGAAGAGTGGAGTTGAGAGAAGAGAACCCCAAACTATGCAAAAGGCCAAGTTTACAAAAGACAAAACAACCGCCATAAAATAGGGTGGAGGTGCAGAGTTCTCATCCGTGTTTATTTGAATACGCTCCGTGATGTTTAGTACCTATTTGACTTGTTTTAGTGTCATGTGATTTACTGATAAACATCATCTCTGATTCGGTCTTGTTGCAATAAACAAGACTGATTAAAGTAAGACCGCGAATAAAATATTGTGTAATTCTGAAGAGGGGCTTTTTCAAAGCCATGTTCATTTAATGAAGTAAACGAATATTGACTCGCTTATCCGTATTGCACTTATACACGTTATTTTTGATTATAGTAGATTTTGTGACTAAAAGGGCTCCTAGTCTGACCGCAAAAGACAGCTCACAGACCTGTTGGTGGTCGTTCCCGTAACTAGAAGTTACTGTTTGTGTTCTGATGAAAATATATTCCACCGGACGGCATGTTAAGAGCGGCTGATCAAAATAAGGTTTATAAAAAAAATACATAAGGATCCCGCTCTGGTATATTGGAATTTTTTTTTATCATGGCTAGGGCCATTTTAGCCACAAATTGGTTTTGCTTGTTTGCCAGCTTAATGTAAATATAGCTTCCTAGATTATTAGACTTTGGCTAGAAAATATCATCAATTGATATTTTGCAAGGAATTAGGACTACTACGTATTTTATGAGGAAATTATCGTGGTGACAGTTCTTTACATTCTTGTGTATTTCAATTATTACATATCTAAGAATGCAGAACTGCCTCTTGGTTAATTAGCTCAATTGGTTAGAGCGCCGGATTGTGTTTTGCGGAAGGTCGGGGGTTCGAGTCCCGGGCGGACCAATGGTCATTATATTTAAAATAACTGAGGAGAATTTGCTACCTTTCTATCAAGAAATGGATAGATATTCTAGTCTTTTCGGATAAGGAAGAATAAAACCGTAGGTCCCGTCTCCTGCAGGGTTAGGGGTAGGAGACGTTCATTTCCCATGAACGAGATTAATGTGTGGTGGATATCCTCCCCGGGGTGGAATGGTGGGTTACTTGCACGTTGTAAAGCGCTTGGGAGCATCTTCCTATGGACCATGCGCTATACAAATAATAAATTATTATTATTATTATTACTTTTCAGTTGACAGTGATGTTTCATCATCCAACTCTTTGTTTTGTCTTGTTTTGTTTTTTTCATCAGCCCAAAACAAAAATCGATTTACAATCTTTGTTTTTCCGCCATTCGGGCCGATTATATTTTCCCGCGTATTTTTGGTGTCATTGGCGTAAGTTGCAAAATATCCCAAAAACGTTATTTCATTTTTCGATTCGTGGGGTGTGTCCTCTGGATATTATCATCAGAGTCCGTTATTTGTGAATATTTTGGTTTTGGTTTCACGATTTCCAGTCAATTGAAAAGTGTTCCGCTTCACCTTTAACGGTATCCTGAGAAAATGAAACACTGCCAAGGGTTCAACATGTAGAAGTGGCCGGTGTTTGGTGTTTTTTCCGATTTTTATACGGGGGAAGGGTGGTGTGAAGGCCAAAGAGTTTAAAAATGAGACTTATTCATTTCGGTTCTGTTTCTAACTCCATCATTCAGGGTACAAGAGCGGTTATATATGTCAAGGTGATGGCACGTTCAAGTTTACGCAAAACTTTATTTACTTGTTAGTTTCTTATGTTTCTGTCAACTTCTAGAATAATTTTCAGGAGGTTCTCGTACGTTTTCACTTGAAATGCAGAAGAATCCTGTAATCATCATATAGAAACAACGTTTATCCCTGATAACAACGAGAAATTAAATATCTTGGAAACGTTCTTAGCCTCTAAATGCAAAAAAAAGGAACTTTCAAAGGAGCCGTAATCTTTAGTGTTGACAAACTGATACTTGCTCATAATCTTAGTTATGGTAACATGTTGCAAACTACAGTTTGCTAAAATCAATAAATTAATTCTTATATAGTTCTTGAGAGTTCTTTGTTTTCGTTGTTGTTTTCCTTTTTGTCAGAGCTCTAATTATTGCAGGTGGTTATGTAGAAAGAAAGTTTATCCCTGACAACAACGAGAAATGAAATATCTTGGAACCGTTCTTAGCTTCTAGTATGTAACCTTGAAAGGAAAGCTTTGTGAGTTAAAAAGGAGCCGTACGTAATTTTTGGTGTTGACAGTCCGATACTTGCTCATAATCTTAATTAAAGTCGTTATAGTAACATATTGTAAACTACAGTTGGTTTAAATCAATAAATTGATTCTTGGTTCATGAGAGTTGTTTTACTCGTCTTTGACGAGTACAGATCTCTGCGGGGTAATCGAAATTTGTATGATGCATTAACATTCAGGTGATAGAAAACAGTGAATAGCCTTGTTTAACAAGACATTCCTCAGTGCGGCTTTAAAAAGCGAGGCAAATGGTTGGAGGATTTCCAACACATTTTCTGACTGGACAGAGCAATCAGAAGATATTCAAATAATTCACGCAGAATTTTGAAAAACGTTATAAGTCACTCTTTATAACTGTCTCCTTTTCTGAAATAAACTTCAGCGGAAGATAAATGAAGCACACTCTAACACTCGCTAAAAATTGTTGTGGGTTGCCATATAAAAATACATCCTTGTAGATGCGGCTAATTATTCACTTACACAATGTGAAGCAAGTGAATCGAGACAGTTGGCATGGCGACAATTTACAGCAGAAATCATAAATGCTTTGCCAGTAAAAATTTCAATTTACTGAAATATGAAGTGAAATGGAGCCTGCACGGGGCTTTTCATCCAATAAAATCAAAATTCTGTAGCTAGTAACGCGCCAGTTCTTTAGATAATTAATATCCTTGTTGGAATCCTCCTCCCTCCTCTCTTCCCCCTCCCCCTCCCCTCGCCCTCCCCTCTTTTCCCCCTCCCCCTCCCCTCCGCTTTTAAACCAGAAGTAAACTTGTGGGTCATTTTTAGAACTTGTGGGAGTTCAACTGTTAAAACGAGCGTCTTTTATGTTTTGGTGGAGTGTGGACGGGACAAGGAGAGCATGTAAACATTTGATAAACGGTCTCCGCCTGACTTGGCCCCATAGGTTGAACTCATGCATGCAGACATAATTAAGCTAACTAAGCAATCTATAACAGCTAATTCCGTCAACTGCCTAGGCCTCATATAAGACTCTCAGTTGTAGGCCCATCTACCGGAAAACCAAACAATACAATATGGCTCGTTTCGATGAGCTTATAGGGTACCCCAGATCACCCCAGATATAAAGCCTCAACCACTTGTAAAGTTGCATAAGCCCCAGGGCCTATAAACAGCAGTTTACGCAGTAGAGGGCAACTTCCTTTTATTATTTAATCGCGGTGAATGTCATTGAGTATAATCGAGTTTCATCAACCAACTGCATCCCAGAGAAGCTAATTCAGTTGTGACAACCACTGACAACTTCACAAATAAACACAGAAGGTGGCCCACTTGAAGGCAGATTAATTAAAGTTCAGCTATCTCAGTTTGTCTGATTTTTCCCTCAGAGGTGTGCAATTCACTGTTCGCTGGAATAATGACATAAGTTTCCTAAGAACATGTTCTTTATATTCTATTGCTTGGTTGTCACCGTTTTGGCTTCCATTATACCACAAGGACAAGGTGAGATTCTCTTACAGTTATGTCCTAGTTATAGGCTGAGTAATATTTCAAAGTTTACCGAGGCGATATATTGCCTTTTTATTATCTCTACTGACATATTGAAATATTCACACACACTTCTCGGCTTCCTCTGAAGTTGAGTATGATGAACTATTTCATTTAAATGCATATCTGGACTGGCATCAGGCAACCGACGTATTTAGAAGAGGCTCGTACATTTGTGAAGTCATTTTGTAACGCATATTTTGGAAACAACAAGTTTACAAACGAATAAAATATTTTGAACATGATTTTTGGAGTAACCAAAAGCGAAAATTATATTCAAAAATACAATCTCTGTCCCTTCAATAAAATGCGTGAGTTCACTTGTTTAATGTTTTTCGATCATACGCGATGGATGACTGAGTTGACCTCTGGCAGACCTTCGTTTTGTATGTAAATATTATTTGAACTCGACTTAAAATGGTTCGACTTCTTCAAAATAAACTTTACGTAACAGTGAAAGTTTCAAATTTTGCAATAAAACCTTCTAATTCGTCGCAACGAGATAAAACTCGTTCTTTTCTTAAAATCTACATAGAGATTAAAAAAAGAAAGAAAGAAATCATTGGAGCTTAAACTTGGGATTTAAATATATTATCTGGGCAGGTAAAGCCTGGATTTTTTGTACAATTTGGCTCTAATTATAAAGTTCGTTTAAAGGTTGGTTCTCTAAATTTAGATCGAGGACTTAATTCGTGTATTCTAGAAAGCTGGTAGAACTAAGGCATAAGTTATTAATGATCCACCGATAAAAGGACGTCTTAATTAAACAGGTTATTTCGATGAAAATTCGCGAAACAAATTTTTACTTAGTCTTGTTTGATTAAAACCGAAATTGTTGACTTTCGGGTCTATAATCTACATGAGATATATTTAAGTCCAAAAATATTGCTTTCAAGTTCTTAGATTCTTCAAGTGCGCGAAGAGAGACGAAAGAGACCACATTTGACATCTAAAGATTCATTGTTCCTGTTATAATCAAGTACGCTCCCATAATGTACATGCTCAAGGCTAACTTTCAACATTTCGCCTCCTGGTGTTTCTTAAAGCATACTATGGATGGAATATTAATTTTCATTTTAAAGCCAGGATATGAAAAATGTTATAAAGAGTTAGTCGAACACTACTTAGCAAAAACAATAATGCCAAGGTTAAACCTTGTGAGTTTAATGAGCTATCTCTGTTTTCTCTCAGTTTGCTTTTGATAATACGCAGCATGGTTGAAAGCTGCTGTCGCGCGATATAACAACACACCATCTTCAATAATAAGAAAACTTCGGGAAAACGTCCCGACAATAACCTTTTTAAACGAACTAAACATGCTCGAAATAGAAAAGGATTATTACTTCGTGATAAACACTAATTACTCCGACGTATCAACGCAAGTTGTTTATGGACTTCAACGTCAGTCCATTGATCGATAACAATAGCTGATCACATCCACAAAGGAAGGTTAAAATTGCATCAATTAGTAACAAGATCAAGTGTAATCACTCGCCTGGTGTTGATGGTGAGACCAAAAGCCAAAAGTAAATCAAAGCAATAATTTAGCCCAGTTAGCCCAATGGATAGTGCGATGGACTGTTGTGCGGGAGGACGAGGGTTCGAGGCCCGGCCGGACCAACAATCAAGATCTTAAAATAATTGAGAAGATTTTGTTGCCTTTCCATAACCTCAAGAAATGGTTAGATATTCTAGTCTTCTCGGACGAATAAAAGCAGGTCCCATCTCTTGCAGGGTTGGGGTAGGAGGCGTTAATTTCCCACTCACGAGATTACTGTGTGATGGATGTCCTCCCTTGGGGTGGGATGGTGAGTTTGTTGTGAAGACCTTAAATTAGATAACTCATTGTGTTAATTACGTCACCTTCGTTAAATAAAGAATATTGTATTGTATTGTAACTGAATTCAGCAGTTCAACAATTCCTGTAGAAGTGGTTAGTGTTACCCAGCAACTTTCTGATTTAAATAATTTGTTCTCTAGCGTACTGCCGCAATTTGAAGTTTATCAATTTTCCTAAACCGGGCTATCGGCTGAAGAACCACACTGTTCGAACCATTGACGTTATCGAAGAGGATCTCTGCAAGTTACATTGCTACCTGGAACCCAACTGCGTCAGTTTTAACTTCCATAAGATAAGACAGGCG
This sequence comes from Stylophora pistillata, assembly GCF_964205215.1. Classification (NCBI taxonomy): domain Eukaryota; kingdom Metazoa; phylum Cnidaria; class Anthozoa; order Scleractinia; family Pocilloporidae; genus Stylophora; species Stylophora pistillata. Next base: position 839,042 of record NC_142528.1, on the reverse strand, counting down.
TCTGGAAAACACAAGTGTGAACTGAATAATGCGACCATTGAGCACGACGGAGAGCTGGTGAAAAATGAAAGTTACATTTACCGCGGAGCTGAGGTGAGGATGACGTTTACATGTGAAGAGTATGATAATTTTGGCTCAGGGAAGCTTCATGAGAAGACTTAGGATCCCTCGACTTCTCATTGATTCCTCTTATTTCCAACCGCCAAAATAAAGGGTATGATAATTGCATGATTCCATTTTTTAAATTAAGAAATGGATGAAGCATAGATTTTTTCATTTAAAATGACCTCCTCTAGAGCTGTTTTGATAAATCTTGAGGAGTCAGGCAGATTTTGCACTGAGTCTCGTTCTGAACAATGCTAGAAGACTTTTGAATGAATACCCACCAAGCTTGGGGAGAAAAAAGCTACGTGATGAGAAATAAGAATACACGCGAGGACTATGATGGAAACACGTAGATTTGACAAACCTAGCCTGCATGGTATTCAGAACTAAACACGAACGCACACGTGAGACATAAACACAGAAGATGTATACAAACATTTATGAAGCCCTATTCTCTTTCTTCTTAAGAATGCTTGCACCAGAAATTCTTGCAAGAATAACGCAACATGTCAAGCTGGGTTTACAGACAGAGATTATCATTGTTTGTGTGCTCTTGGATCTGGATTTGAAGGCCATGATTGTGATGAGGGTAAGGAATCCTCTACAGATTTTGCAATCGATAAGAACATGAATAATGTGTGACAGTTCCCTCCACCAACCCCTCACCACACCCTCCCCATTAATCATCACTAAAAAATCAATATAGAGTTAATGAGAATTTAGAGAATTATCAAGCAGCGATTTGGATGCAACACTAATTTCTTAGAGCCGAATCAAAAAAAGAATTGTTTGATCATTTGCTAAGACCATTAACCTTTTACATTTACCAGGGTTACCTTTTACTCAGTTAGTTATGCGACTAGAAGTGATATCAACTTTACACGAACGGTCACCTCTTTACGGCGGCCGGTTTGTTTGTCACTCTTAATTTAACTCCTTATGACGGCCACCTGTCTAACGTTAGCGGCCAGAGTGGCACGTTTTAACTTCTACAAAGTACTAAAATATTTGAACAGCTGAGCGAAAACAAATAGACACCGTCTTTTTGCTGTCTTAGATATAGACGAGTGTCTCAATGGAACACACGAGTGTGATAGTAATGCTGATTGTGGCAACAACCTGGGATCTTATCAATGTACTTGTAAAGATGGATTTCATGGAAACGGTATAGACTGTACTCTGAGTAAGTATTTGTTATCCCGTCAAATCTGGCCCCTCTTTTACATTACATTGCTTTCAGGCATGGTATAGTTGGCAATATTTGAAATTTTGCCAACGACCATGCTTGAAAAAAATTCCAGTGGAATACTTAATAAAGAACATGATGACACTTTCATACTACTGCGATAATTATCACGGTATTATTATGTTTATTGCACAGGATTTACAGCTGTTTTTACAAATCTTGGTGAGAGCAGAAATAAAGGTCCAGACTCAATCGGTAGTCACTACACAGGTCAGGATCATGACGGACAAGTTAACCTGTCCAGCGGTATTCAACTGTGGACTGTGCCCCATACTGGTGAATACAGAATAGAAGCAATAGGAGCCTCAGGGGGGTACGGCGAGGAGAGTGTCAACAAGAACGGAGGAAGAGGGGCAAGGATGATTGGAAACTTTGTTTTGACCAAAGACGAGATCATTCGTGTGCTTGTTGGTCAACAAGGGAGTAGAGGAGGTGCCAACCCAAAGACTGCCGGAGGTGGTGGAGGTACATTTGTGGTGAGAGGAAACAACACGCCTTTGATCATTGCTGGAGGTGGAGGAGGAGTTAAGAAAATGTTCGAACAACATCCAGGATGTGATGCGTCCACTAATACAACAGGGAATGCAGGATACAACTCGCCTTTGGGGTCAGGAGGAAACAACGGACATGGAGGAAATACCAATGGTCAAAGTTCAGGTATCAATCTCTCTCATAGGCTGAGATGACATTGAATCAGTTGACAAGGATTCTCATTCGCTGATTGCATAACTGGATAAAAGAAAAGTGCAAAATTTAAACGTTGACTTGTCCCCCTAAGCCTTTTTATAATTAAATATATCCACTAATTTTTTTTTAACTTAAATGTAAACTTTCAACTCAAAATTAGGAGGTAAACTTGATTGGAGAAAGAATAAGGGGGTACGTTTCTAAAGAAACTGTGGTGCTGCGTCGGTGGGGGTAACAACGATTTGAAAGATAAACTTTTGCGGCTTTCCGTGCTACCATATGAGGGAAGACCGCAGATTGCTACATGCTGCATAGAATGATTGGGTAGATTGAGCTCCACTTTCTGCATATAAACGCACACACAACCCACAATTTCTGCATTCGCTCAGACGAAGGGTTAACACTCGAAACGTCAGCTTTTTAACTCTTTACGATGGCATACATACATACATACATATAATTTTTGTTAAGGCAGGTCGGTTTGTGGCAACCCAAAGGCTGGTGTGGACCTGCCAGGAACTAAAAAGGAACTACTTAAATATATGGACAATTCTAAGGAAAAAGTAAAGAAATTTTAAGGACTTAAAAGTATAAAAAATCCGTTTGCTTTGATGTTATCACACAGGCCTCCTTTTCGAATTGAATGCGATCTAATGTCCTTGAGGCCTGTCTAAGTTTTTGTTTAAAAAGCTGTAGAGAGGAAGCATCCTTGATGGCTTTAGGCAGCAAATTCCATACAATGGGCCCTCTGTACCTTGCACTATTTCTACCAAGGTCACTGTTACACCGTACATGCGGAAAGTCATTAATACGCCTTAGATTATAATTACTGTCAATGTTGCGTTTTGTGAAAAGGGCAGTAAGTTGATCAGGTAAACTATTATAATGTACTTGATACATTATAGAAGCGAGTCTACGTTTGTAAATATAGCCTAATGATTTCCATTTAACTAGGTCAAGGACGTCAGAGTCAGGAGTTTCGCTGGGCAGTTTATGGATTAGTTTGGCTGCTTTCAAGTGTAAATGTTCCAATTCATTAAATGTAGATGGTGAACAGGACCCCCAAATAGCAATGCAGTATGTGATGCTTGGGACAATCCCTTTAAAATATATTTCTTCTAGTACACCTGATGGTAGGGCTTTGAGCTTTTTAAGGAATTTTAGCTTTCCTCCAAACTTGTAGTGCAGGGCTTTAACTTGCGGTTTCCAGTTCAGTTTATAATCAATTTCAACACCCAAGCAAGTAGATTTGGTGGTGAAGTAAATGTGAGAGTTTCCGAACATTAGGGGTCTCATTGGTCCGACAAAGACTTGACTGGAAATTAACATTGCCACGGTCTTACCAGTGTGAACAGTCAGGTGATTTTTACAGCACCACACTTTGAAGTCGTTTAATATTAAATTTAACGCATCAATGATTTCTTCGACTCCTTTCCCAAGGTAATAAATTGTGGTGTCGTCTGCAAACATATGAATGCACCCAGTTTCGGACGAGTTCGGTAAATCGTTGACATATATTGTGAAGAGTCTGGGACCCAGTAAAGAACCTTGTGGAACACCGATATCAATTTGTTGTAGCTTTGATCGTACACCGTTAACAGTAACATATTGGGATCTTTCATGAAGGTAGCTTGCGATCCACTCGAAGAACACACCAGACACACCTACATCGGACAATTTGTCTTTTAGGATGGTATGGTCGACGGTGTCGAACGCCTTCTTGAAGTCAACAAATAAAACTCCAACTTTGTAGCCATCATCGATTGCCTTTTTCCATGCTTCGGTCAGGTACAAGAGTAGTGATTCGGTGGAGACACCTTTCTTGAAACCCCACTGATTTGAGTGTATAAGTTCGTTTGTTACAAGGTGATAATCTAAGGAATCACAAACAATGCTCTCCAATATTTTGCTATTTAAATTAAGCATAGTCAGTGGTCGGTAATTGGCGCAGTCTGATTTGGTCCCCTTCTTAAATACTGGGATTACCTCTCCAATCTTCCAATTACTGGGGAAAATGCCACGTTGTATACTATTTTTGAAGATACTAAAAAGGCCTTCAAATAGTGACTCAGCTGCCTCGGCCATATCACGGGACATTATTTTGTCGGGACCACCTGTTTTTTGCTTGATGTGAGTTAACTTCAGCTTTATTTGTTCTTCGGAAAAGGACACTTGATCAAGGACATGTGGCACAGGGTTAATAGTTGCTGTAAGTTGGTTAATCGAGGAACCAGAGTCGTGATGGAATTTTTCAGCAAGCTTTATTCCAATATTCGCAAAGTAATTATTCATTTCCTCAGCCTTGTCGGAGTCGTTTGTCAGAATGGTACCGTCTCTATCTTGCACAGGAGGTATTGGCTTCCTCGCACTTTTACCTTGAGCCTTACTAACAACTTGCCAAAAATTTTTGCTGTTCTCAGCTTTTGCAAACTGCTCTCTCCAATAAGTGATTTCCGCGTCACGTATTTGTCTCTTGACGCGATTTCGAGTGGCTTTGTATAGGGACCAAGTATGCGTGTCTGTATTAGCCTTGTAGAGCTTGAGGAGACGATAGCGCTTGTTTTGTTCTTTCCTTATTTCGTTGGTTATCCATGGGAGTTTATTTTTCCTCATCTTCACTTGCCTGGTAGGGATATGGTCAGATACTATTCGCTGATAAAGATGTTGCCATGCCCAGACCTGATCATCAATATCGTCAAAGATCTCGCATACACTCCAAGGGGCGCTTTCGATGTCGTTTCTAAATTTCTGCTGGTTGAAAGATCTGTAATTATTTATGATTTTAATCATCAGGGGACTCTTTTCCTTTCTCATTCGCAGATTTGCATACACAAAGCTGTGATCAGATATTCCCAAGTGAGACACACCAGCCATAGTGATTTTCTCTGCGTGGCTAACAATTATCAGATCGATCAATGTTTGTGCTACATCAGAAATTCTGGTCGGTTCTTTTATGACACATTTCATTCCATATGATCTTAATATGCGCAGGAGACGTCTACCAAGATGAGATTCCGCATCTTCATACCTTTGAGGGGACAAGTCAGAGTTTAGGTCGCCCAAAATTACAATATTTTTTCGTGTAGACCAGATCTTCTCAAGCGTAGTATTAAATGTGTCATAGAAGGAAAGATCGGTTGGCGGTCTGTACACACACGCAAATAGCCATGTTTGGGATTGGCATTGAACATTTATCCAAACACCTTCGATAGTGTTTGGGACTTGTATCTTATGCTCCTCGTATGCCGCTAGGGAGTCCTTATAGTACAATAGCACGCCGCCGCCATTCCTATCGCGATCGTTGCGAATAGTGAAATATCCCTCGATACTAATTTCCTCGTCAGTGATGTCATTTGCCAGCTTGGTCTCCGTTATAGCGAGTATGTCAAGACTAGTTTTAATCAATAACAAATGTATCTCTGATAATTTTCCCCTCAGCCCGTTGACGTTGATGTGCCCGAATTTTAGTCCTGGTTGTTCGTAAAGATTATTATTTATGGCAGTGAATTCGTCGGTTGAACGATTCATGTTTGGGTTGGAGTCGTCAACAGAAATATTTGCATCGCTCTCGTTCGTTGGTAGCTCCAAACAAATATTGCATATCCACTGTAAATCAGGATTATCAGCATGAGATCTGTAGCTTTCAAGCCGCATGTGTACACATGGTCGTCTTACATGGAACCAAATATTGCACAGGTCGCAGCAGATTCCACGTTGGTTGCTTTTCACAGACTTCGTACAAATCCCACACAGATCCAGGGTATTATGAGGGCCAGGATTTGGACAAACATCTCCACTTAGCAGTATGAGTGACAGGAACAGCGGCCACTTTAGTATTTCAACTTAGTTGATACAACCAAATTACTTAGATTGGAAAATACTGCGAATCGTTGTCCAATCGCTTTCAGTTAATAATAACAAAAGTTTTTCTTTTATGTAGGAGAAGACTTATTTTTTCATTATTGTAGGCGGTGGTGGCGGCGGCTTCTACGATAATGGACAACCTGCTTCAAACAGCGGTAGTGGTCGAGGAGGTCAAGGATATCTTCAAGGGGGAGTAGGAGGACATGCCCTGGGTGGGTTCGGAGGTGGTGGTGGTTTTCGTGGAGGCAACAAGGGAGCTGGCGGCGGTGGAGGTTACTCTGGAGGGGATGGCGGAGTTGATGAGGAGTTTTCCTGTGGGGGAGGGGGAGGATCTTTTAACAATGGAACAAATCGGCAAAATGAATGTTGTTATAATAGCGATGATCATGGTAGAGTTGTCATCACATTTCTTCATTGACATGCACATGGTAGCATTTCCCCTATGGTGATCCTTCAGTATTGCACTGCGCCTCCTGTACCGCGCATTTAAACACGCAAACAGGCGAATAAGCGCGCGTGCATTCCGAGAAAACGGTATTGTTTTTCAATAAATAGACCAGGTTAAAAGGTTCTATGGTCTTTGGCTCTTGAACAATGAAGGTGACTTATAATTTTATTCCATAATTTTAATGCACAAATTAGCCCTTAAAATTGGAGAAAAACAAAAAGGCCATAGACTGCAAAAAAAATATAGTTAAAACGTGCACAAAGGCTGCTGCTCGAGGATGCAAAGTTTGACCTTGAAAACAATGACTCTAGGAACGTTTTGAGTCCACGTCGTCAAAAATTGCGTGATTTTTCCACAGTTTATGTATCAGATTGTTCCGTACTCTCGAGACTTTCTACCTATCAAATTTTTTAAAGTGTTACTGTAAAAACCCTTGCTTCCAGCCACCGCAAAATTAAATTCCTAGTCAATTGCCGAAGCGTTCAGCCTCATTATAATATCCTGCAAAAATTCTTCTCCCCCCCCGGCATCGATGTCAACTTTTTGATGTTGCCCTTGTTAGCGTTGTGTTCCCAGATGTTGATTTATACGGGGAGTTAGGGGAAATGTCTCATAGATAATTATGACATGTTTCAAAAAAAGATTCAGAAATCGTTGCAGTTTTCAAAATAAATCATTTCGGAGCTGGTTCCGTCTCCATTATGCAGGGTACAAGAGAGTTTATATCTGCCAAGGTGAAGGCACCTTCAAGTTTACACAAAATCTTATTTAACCGTTTAGATTATAATATTTCTGTTAACGTCTAGCCAAATAACTCTTCCTCTTTCACTTTAAGTGGAAGACAACGATGTATGTTACATACAAATGTAACTTTAATAAATGCCTAATAACAACTTAGACGTAAACATCTTGGAAATGTTTCTTGCACAAAAAGAAGCTCTGTGAGAGCTCTCAGTTTTCTTGTTGACAGACAAGTACTCGCTCGTAATCGTAATAAACATTGTTATAGTGACATGTTGCAAACTGCATTTGGTTGAAATCAATAAATTGGTTTTCAGCTGTCGAGAGCTGTTGTTGTTGTCGTTGGTTTTGTTTGTTTGTTTGTTTGTTTTTGTTTGTTGGCCTTTGTTTTTAGTTTTTATTTTGTTTTTTTTTTATCAGGGCTGTGATTATAGAAATAGAAAATGGGAAACTTAGGCAATTTCAAAGGCTCTAGTTTTCTTGTCAGAAAAAAAGTCCAATAATCCGAGCTTTCAGGATTTCCATTTCGTTCCAGATTCTCTCCCGATATTACATTAAGCGTGGCTGGATCCAAGAATCGAAGACTGTTACGAGCTCAGACTATCACTGACATCATCACCAGTCAAAGTGGAAGTTTTCTTGAAAGATCGGTCATCATCGATCATTATGACGCAATACGCTAGTCGCGCTGTCAGTAAAATTTGCAGAGACGAAGGGATCCTCAGAGGGATCCTGAGAAACTTCAGATCAGTCACGTGGTCCAAACGAGGTTTTAACAATTGCAGTTTTAAAAGAATGCCTGCCACCTGCCTTCACTGACTCGAGTGCTTGGTTTGTCTAAACAGGAACTCGTAACGATATATATATATATATAACAGCTTAGCAAATTGTAATTACAATAATAAATCAAGGAGCGTATTTCTACACACAATTATGGAAAGGAAAATATCTTGTACTAATGGGATACTAAATGCTGAAAATAACTGAAAATATTTTCCATTCACAAAACTGTTTCAAGCAAACTGAAGAGGAAAACATAAAACATTGATTCGGAGCCAGGTTGTCAGAATGAATTTTTTTCTCCTGATGTCTTCACGTTTTCATTTCATTCTCAGATGTGGATTGCCACTGGTATCGCTTGGATGACACAGGATTTTACTCATATAAGCCTGGATCAACTCCTGTGATTGATCTTGATGGAGAGATGGAAAGAGGATCACTGATCCAAAAAAGCTGCCAACGCAAGCCACGGTCCCAATTACCAGTTTGCTTCTTTCATGCAGATCTACAGCGTATGCCAATATCATTGAAGATGGTTGAAGGACACTGGCTTAGTTTGATAAGTAGCAGGGAAACATTTGCCTCAAGTGAACGTTTGCACGACAAAAAAAAAATAAACAGAAGGTAACATTTTGATTAATGCCTTAAAAATTGAACAAATGCACTTGCTCTTCGTTCAGTGATCGAAAAAAGAAAGAGTAATGCGAATGTTTATTCGCTCTTCACTGATAAACTCAGCGTGCTTTATCGTGAGTATTTATCATAGTTTCCGCTTAAGGACTTTTTCATGTCGGTGGTTTTTAAAATTCAAACCATACACAAAATGTTGACAATGATTCATCTTGATTAGACACATTATGTACTTGATGACTGTGCAATTCATGACGGAACAGTCGGTTAGGCTTAGTTCATAAATTTTTTCCGTCTCTTTGAGGTTTACGAAGTGAAGGGAAGATCATATTGTTTCTTTGTTTGATTCATATCATGATTATTCTACCGTTACACCACTTTTAGTTTCTTGCCCTGGACAGATAGAACATTACACTCTAACTGTGTTTATGAAACTGTGACATGAAAGGACATAAGGAAAAAGGGTCGGCATAATGCTTTTCCATCACTTCGTATGATGCACAGCAATGCGTGATCAAAACAACTTATGATTGCGCAAACTTACAGCTTATCAAGGCATAAAGATATATTGATCCTATTATTGGACCCCTACCGTAAGCGAGAGTATTTAAAAATCTTTGTGTGTTTTTCCCTTCTCCTTTTTCCAATTCGTCTCTGGCAAAAAAGCTCATTTAGGCTTCAACAAGGGAACCAGCTAATGATTCCTTAGCTTCCACTATAACTGGCCATTAATATGCGGGGCGTATTGTTCAGTTCACTATAGGTTTCTTTCAACACAAGAATGGAGTTAAAACGAAACAGCTTTTATAGGAAATGTATTTTTAAAACAGTCAGACCGCTTTTGGGGAAGACATCGGTTCAGAATTAGGTAAAGGAGCACGATTGCTACATTGGAAACTCTATTGAGCGTCCCCCCCGGTTACGTTCGTTAATCAACAAAAAAAAACGCCAATGCTTATTGCTCGTTTTATATTCAGCGTGCTTTATCATGAATATTTGTCATAGTTTCCTCCTTAAGGACTTTTTCGTACGTCAGTAGTTTTAAAAATTCAGAGATATTTGACCTCAACGTTATCAAATATTTGAGTGAATCGAATAGTTTAAAAACACAATAATTTATTTACCTCTGTCGATTGACAAGCCGCCAATGAAATCGATTGAAAATTGTATCGTACGTTTATTAAGAATCTACCAATATGTATACGAACCGTCAGAGTAATTTGTTAAATACAGTTGCAGTAAGAGCTTCTTACATTTTACCTATTATGAGGCCATTTTTTATTGAAAACCTAGAAAAACCGGGGAGTGGTCTATCTCTCCCCGGGTATAACTAAAAGAGAAACAAGTTTGTCATTTTGAGTTTTGCGGTAGATCCTTTGAACTGGCAAAGTTTCATTGAAATCGGTGAGATGGCATGGATCACGACTTCCTGGTGCTCTCTTGGACACGTCTTAATATCCTTCATTTCCAATAATTGGCTTCTTAACATTTAAAAAATTGCTTTTCTTGTTTCCATCAACTGTTTAATAGCGTCTGTAAGGTTGATTTGAATGATTTTATGTAAATTTTTTAGTGCTTTCTTCTTTGATGAAATATTAGTTCCAGATATTGGAACTGCTACAATAACATTTTTAATTGTTCTTAGTTTTGGAACAGGAAGTTTAATATTTTTTTCTCATTTTCTTGAACCATTCACACAGAATTTATCAGTCTTGGTGTTGGAATTGGTTTTTATATCCAAGTTCATTTCATTCACTATTCTGTTTTAAAACCAAAGCGATTAATTAAGTGATAACAGCCTACCCTCTCTAAAAAGGCTTCCTTTCATTTGTCATTCTTGTGAATACTGTATTAAAGCTGAACAAACTTAATGCTCCTTCTTGGCCAGCTTAAAGTTCTAACATCCATTTAGTGTTTTATTATGTCATTTACCGTTTTTCTAGCATCTAAATTATGAAACATTAGAAGAACTGGTACTATTTTGGACCGGATGTCCATCACTACCCCCAGACATAACTACAAAGTTGCTTGTGAAGTACCTTGAACATCATCAGACCAAAGTTTTAGCAGAATCTGGCACATGCACTCTAGAACTTTCCATCCCAGTAGTGCACAAGGAGTACAGCGTACTCAAGTATTACATCAATAAGAGCATTGCTTATGGCAAAATTGGTTTTGGCAAGATATAGACATGAAAGGGTGGTCTTTCCTTATCTTACATTCAGTTAACAGTTGTGTCATAAAACAAAATTTTCAAATATGTGTAGGTCACTTAAAAAATGTTCCACGTTTAAAGTTCCAGTTTCAAGTTACTCTGCAAATGAACTGTTTTGTCAACAGTATGATTAACTCAACACTAACAAAAAGGGCTTACAAGAGCTCATTGACAAGGGTATAAACTTCTCTACAATAGCCATTATGCATGCAATGTAGCCCCAGCTTTACCTCATTTGTTACTGTTTTGACTGATTGCAAATCAAGGCTAGATATAAGGTTTAAAGTGTTTATACTATGAAGCATCTAGTACATTGTGCCACTACAACATCATGTATTTTTTTTCTCAGCCATTCAAAGTTTTACACCTCTTTGTATCCATAAGGCTGATAGATTTGAGATTATAATTGATTATTGTTACTGTTTCCCATTTACATTGTCATTAGTAATTTCATTTTTGGCATACTGACATATATAGTAGTAACCAATTTATACCAACTGTATTTAGAGTTCATTCCAAGTACATGAAGTTAATACAGTAAATCATGAACAGCAGTTTAAATAGAAAGAAGCAATCTGCACTACCACTTGGTAGGCTATGATTCCATCATGATCACCAGTTTGAAAGACTGTATCTCTCGCTTCGCGCAGTGACAATTCTTGGTTATGTGTCAGAGTAGTAATTGTGTCAGGTACCGAAACTTCATAGTCTCTCTGCATATCAGGTACAGGCCCTTCTTCATCAATCCCATAATGATCAAAATTAACAGCCTCGCTGGCAGTCACATCTGTCACAGCCTGATATCCAGAATTTCTCAAATGTAGCATTCCTTGTATCCAGAGCTGATTGGGAGAGAAATTGCATTGTGTGCTTACAGGATGATTATTCCACTGACCGATAAATTGGTTAATTGCATTATTAATCAGTGGAATATAGACTAGATGAAGACAAAACAGATGCACCTTATCTGTTGGATCTAAAATTCCACTGTGCTCAAGAAAGAGGAAAATGTTCAAAAAGTGGCTCACAATAACCCGATTGACATCACTCCAGAGACGCTCTATTCTTTGGCTATGAACAGATTTTCCAGTGATGTGGCTGCCTCTATTTAAACCTCTTTCTTGCAGCGTGAAGCGAGCAACTTCTATGTTTTCCATTCCAAGATCACTGCGAACTCTTGATGGTAAACTGTAGTGCTCAACAGCTGACTGGAAATACTGCAGTACAGTTGAAGCTCTGTTGTTGGTTGATGCCTGAAGGAATACTATCATTCTTGAAAAACCATCTAAATCACCATGAATGACAATTCTGTATGGCTGGATTAGTTTGTGGTTGCCATCAATGTGCCTATTGGACACCATGGAAACATTTATTCCACTGCATGCACTATCACATATAAGTTAGGTTAAAATATGTTATGTGAAAAAAGTTATCTGCCTATCTGAGTAGTAGTGGTAATGACAATAATAATGACAACAACAACAAGAACAATAATCATAACAACAACAAGAGGCATTTGTTGACCACTCATGAGTAACAGGCATGATAGTCAGGAATTTTGAGCATAATATCAGGGGAAGGTGGGGGCTGGGAAACTGGATTAGGGTGATCAGTAAGGGGGCCAAATAGAATTGGGGGATCAAAATTACAGCCTGACCTCCCTTGTATCACAGATTTGAAACCAGTGTTGACCCTGTGTGGGGAGAACTCCCATGTAAAATGGACAGGAGTGTTTGTTGCAAATTTTGAAACATCACGAGCCACAGGTAAACGGAAGTTCAAATATTCGAAAAGGCTGGTTGCTATGGAGTGACGTCATAAACCGGATAAGTTTCCATCATCGCCTTGACAGCCTTTTTCGATAATTGCTCCGCGCAGTAATCTGAGTAGTTGCTTGAATTTGTACAATCTCTGTTCCTGCTGGGTACAATGAAGCCTTTTTTTTATTAGGGGCTGGATCGGCCTATTGACATTTGGAGATTGGATTTCATATTAATATGCGTAAGCAAAAGCGGGAATATTTAGTTTCCCGCGGTCGAGTGCAGTTATGGATCCCTTGAAACTTCGAAGGGTTGAATTGCTTCATTCTCCACCAGATGAGTCAAGGGAATGGTTTATCTTAAATTTCAAGAAATGTGGCATAAGAGTCAGCAAGTTTTTTGAAGTAGCCTGTTGGTGGCACATTTTCCAAGCGTTTTGTACGGTCCAGCTTTAAAAAATGGCGGAAGCTTGGATGACCGATATGTTGAGAACAACAAAGTGGCCATCGCCTCTCTATTTGGAGTTGTTTCTACCATCTTCCGGCAGAAATTCGAAGAAGGAGAAGTGGTGAGATATCTTTGGTTGATCGATAAAATAAATTCTTGATCCTGGATCAAGAAAAGCTTGGCAAACGTTACTTAGCATTTTCAAGCTAAGACGAACCGGGGTAAGTCATAACGTTTATATTTTTATTAAGATTGGAAAAAGTGAGTTTGCTGTCTTATGTTTTGTTGTGAATGCTGGTTTCACGGTGTATCAGAACTCATCTCTGCTTGGCAGGAAAATCACATAATTGGCTGAGTTTGATTTTACGCTGAGCCTCTAAGTCTTCTAGTTATGATCACTTTTTATGGCTACTTTAGGAGAAATTTCGGGTTTGTTTCCTTGATAGGGTCTTGACAGTATTATAATTTATTTCATTTCTATTTTTCTACGACAAAAGATTTAAATCGCCAGAGGGATGCCATTGAGAAAACTGGAATAGTAGTTAATGGAAGATGCTTTAAAGTTAAATTTCCAGGTTATTTGTGTGTGCCAATCTTGACTCTTTATATTTTTTTTATCTTATTTTTTTTTATTTTCGCAATGTTTTTATGTTATATGTCTAGCTACGTGATAGTAATTATTGAATCCATTTTATGCTTGGCAGTGTTAGAAAATATCTGGGAAAGTATAACATTTGAGATCTTTGGTGTAGCTATTTTAACTTCAACTTCTTGTTATCTTCTTGTCTTTTTTCATGACAGTTACTCTTGATTACAAAACACTGATAATGCTGCTCAAACAAAGAGCTGGTGATGCCAAAAAATATATCAATGAACTTTGCAAGCAAGGATTGGACACAGAATGCTGTGTATTCTGAAAAGTTATTAAGGTAGGTTATACCTGCAATGCTAAATGACATGCATCATAGTGGAATTATACAATAACACAAAACATATTCAGCCTACTGGTATTTGTTATGCAATTTATTTATAATCAATTAGTGAGAGCTTTCTTGGCTTTCTTGACTTTACAGAAAGGCAGACGAAAGGTGTCCATAAAAGTGAACATATTTTATCTGTGGTGAACAGTGATTATATATCTACCATTAGTAGTGAACATTATATGACTTTAGCTCAGTTAATTCATTATTGAGTGATACATGCAATTTATTTGTAGGAATGTGCCTCTCCTGATGTTCCTTTTGGGGAAGCCTTTGCTGAGTGTTTCCTAAAGAGCAAAGCAAATATTGGGGGGTAGGTACAACTCTGCATTTCTGCATTGACATGCATAAAAAGTTCCAGCTTGCAGTATGGTATTTCACTTTCTATTGGAATACATGTCTTTAAATCTCACTTGGGATATTAAGTTTGATGGACAGTTGGCATACTGCCGGCCGACAGTTGGCCGACAGTTGGCCGACAGACTTTTAGGGGAGCTGGTCTTCACTTTTACCCAGTTACCAGCAAAAATATGGTAAGCTTGGATTATAAAGGTGGAAACTTTATTCACTGTTTTTTTTTCTGTCTGTTTCAGGTGGAAGGGGTTAAGAGATGACTTGCTCTTTCTCCTTGAAGAGGAGCCATGTGATGTTAATTTATGTGCTCTGCCTGCAGTGTATGACATTTTAATTTTTAAATTCTGTGCACCCATTGAAGTAAGGCATAGTCAACATTGTATCATTTAAAAAAATCTATTTTCTTGAAGTCTTATCCTGTAACAATATTATTTTGTTTAGTGTTGCCTGGTCACTTCTGAGATATATATTTATTTGTCATATTTCTAAGATTTATATGGCATTCGGCATAATGCCTGAGAGCTTCTGGGATATAACAAACTTAGTTTTTCATTCACTGTTAATAGAGGGAAATTATGTCTTTCCTTTCTGGTTCACCCAGGCTGAAGTCCTTCATTCAGAGTAATGCCTGAGCAATTCTGGGATATATAACATACCTAGCTTTTCATTCATGGTCAATATAGGGAAGTGTTGTCTATCCTTTCTGGTTCACACAGGCTGAAGTCCAGGCATTCAGAGTAATACCAGAGCACTTCTGGGATTTATAACATACTTAGCTTTTCATTCACGGTCAATATTGGGAAGTGTTGTCTATCCTTTCTGGTTCACCCAGGCTGAAGTCCTTGCATTCAGTGTAATGCCTGAGCGCTTCTGGGATATATAACATACATAGCTTTTCATTCATGGTCAATATAGGGAAGTGTTATGTATCTTTTCTGGTCCACCCAGGCTGAAGTCCTGGCATTCAGTGTAATGCCTGAGCGCTTCTGGGATATATAACTTACATAGCTTTTCATTCATGGTCAATATAGGGAAGTGTTGTGTATCCTTTCTGGTCCACCCAGGCTGAAGTCCTGGCATTCAGTGTAATGCCTGAGTGCTTCTGGGATATACAACATACATAGCTTTTCATTCATGGTCAATATAGGGAAGTGTTGTGTATCCTTTCTGGTCCACCCAGGCTGAAGTCCTGGCATTCAGTGTAATGCCTGAGCGCTTCTGGGATATATAACTTACATAGCTTTTCATTCATGGTCAATATAGGGAAGTGTTGTCTATCCTTTCTGGTTCACCCAGGCTGAAGTCCTGGCATTGACTGTAATGCCTGAGCACTTCTGGGATATATAACAAAGTTTCACATAGCTTTTCAATCATGGTCAATATAGGGAAGTGTTGTCTATCCTTTCTGGTTCACCCAGGCTGAAGTCCTGGCATTCAGTGTAATGCCTGAGCACTTCTGGGATATACAACATACTGAGCTTTTTATTCATGGTCAATCTAGGGAAGTGTTGTCTATCCTTTCTGGTTCACCCAGGCTGAAGTCCTGGCATTCAGAGTAATGCCTGAGCGCTTCTGGGATATACAACATACTTAGCTTTTCATTCATTGTCAATATAGGGAAGTGTTGTCTATCCTTTCTGGTCCACCCAGGCTGAAGTCCTGGCATTCAGTGTAATGCCTGAGCGCTTCTGGGATATACAACATACATAGCTTTTCATTCATGGTCAATATAGGGAAGTGTTGTGTGTCCTTTCTGGTCCACCCAGGCTGAAGTCCTGGCATTCAGTGTAATGCCTGAGCACTTCTGGGATATATAACTTACATAGCTTTTCATTCATGGTCAATATAGGGAAGTGTTGTCTATCCTTTCTGGTTCACCCAGGCTGAAGTCCTGGCATTGACTGTAATGCCTGAGCACTTCTGGGATATATAACAAAGTTTCACATAGCTTTTCATTCATGGTCAATATAGGGAAGTGTTGTCTATCCTTTCTGGTTCACCCAGGCTGAAGTCCTGGCATTCAGAATAATGCCTGAGCGCCTCTGGGATATATAACATACTTAGCTTTTCATTCATTGTCAATATAGGGAAGTGTTGTCTATCCTTTCTGGTCCACCCATATTGAAGTCCTGGCATTCAGTGTAATGCCTGAGCGCTTCTGGGATATACAACATACTTAGCTTTTCATTCATGGTCAATATAGGGAAGTGTTGTGTATCCTTTCTGGTTCACCCAGGGTGAAGTCCTGGCATTCAGCGTAATGTCTGAGCGCTTCTGGGATATACAACATACTTTAAGTTTTTTCATTCATGGTCAATACGGGGAAGTGTTGTTTATCTTTTCTGGTTCACCCAGGCTGAATGGAAGTTCTGCTATTCACAGTAATCCCTTAGTGCTTGTGGGAGACCTAACATTCTTATTTTCTTTGACATTCACAGGTTAATCAAGGGAAGTGTTGTCTATCGGCCTTACTGGTTCACCCAGGCTGAAGTCCTGGCATTCAGTTTAATGCCTGAGCGCCTCTGAGATATTTGACTTACTTAGCTTTTCATTGATGGTTAATATAGGGAAGTATTGTCTATCCTTTCTGGTTCACCCAGGCTGAAGTCCTGGCATTCAGTGTAATGCCTGAGCGCTTCTGGGATATACAACATACTTTAAGTTTTTCATTCATGGTCAATACGGGGAAGTGTTGTTTATCTTTTCTGGTTCACCCAGGCTGAACGGAAGTTCTGCTAGTCACAGTAATCCCTTAGTGCTTCTGGGATACCTAACATTCTTTTTTTCTTTGACATTCACAGGTTAATCTAGGGAAGTGTTGTCTATCGGCCTTACTGGTTCACCCAGGCTGAAGTCCTGGCATTCAGTTTAATGCCTGAGCGCCTCTGAGATATTTGACTTACTTAGCTTTTCATTGATGGTTAATATAGGGAAGTATTGTCTATCCTTTCTGGTTCACCCAGGCTGAAGTTCTGGCATTCAGAGTAATGCCTGAGGTTTTCTGGCATATATAATGTGAAGAAATTCTTGTGACGCAAACTTTTCTGTTATTTGAGCTCTTCACCTATATCTACAGCAGAGCGACAGGAATAAATAGTCGTTTGAGACAAAAATTTGAAAAACAGCTTCATTTACTGTTAAAAGTCGCCCTGCAAACCGCGACGGGAAGAGAACATCAAAACAAAAAATGCTGCCAAAAAAACTCAATAAATAACACAAGGCAAAACACTGCTGGTACATTTCTTTGCGAAGCTAGATCGTGAACTCTCTGATGCGACGTTTTTGTAGGGCGTAAACACACGACGACGATTGATTTCCTGACAAACTGGGTAATATGAGATAATATAAAGTATGAAACAACACGAAGTAACGCGCACAGCCTCAAGTGATCGATATACCGTATTTCCTTGAATAAGTGCCCACCCCTTGGCCATTCAAACTTGTAACTCTGAATAAGCGCGACACCGGAACCCTTTCTTTTTCAGCTTTCATAACATTTTAAACTTTTACTACCTTAGATGAATATGTTGGGAGAGATTCTTGCTTTAAGAGTTATATTACGCCGATGTATTATCTTTCCTTTTTATATGGCTGGCTTCGTAAGCGGTGCAAGATGCAGCGAATTCTGTGAGCTGATTGGCTATTAACCCTTGCTTATTTTTCGTTTTCTGCGGTGGCCAGCGTTGCAGCCATTTTGTCTTTGTGTGACCTGCAGGCAAGCTCTCGCTTGGCTCTTATCGCTTGGCTCAGGTTTGAGTTTTCCTGCTTGGTCAATAACGCATTACTGGATCTACCGCGCTCTATGTTAATTTCCAAACCACTCTAGCGCACAGCGCTTGACTCAGTATTTAAAGTTGGTTTTTCGGAAAAAGTCAACGTCCCACCCCTCTCAAGAAGCTTTTAGAATATAAAAATTCAAGGACTTTCTAAGGATTGGTTAAATTCATTGGGGGACTTGCCCTGAAATTAACAGACTTGCAAGACAGTACGAACCCTGTTAAAGTTCAAGGGAGTTTAAACTTGTTCGTAACGTGTCATTAAACGAAAGTTGGTCTTTGTCTGTTTAAAAGCTTTGTCAGCTTGTTCAACATCTATCTTGATTTGAAAACAATTATTACCACCCCCGGTCTCTGTTTATTCACGATTTTAATCATCGTTGCGGAGGAGGTGGCGCAAAGAGATTTTCAACACCAGTGCGTTAATCACATCGTACCTATAATGTCTGTAATCTCTCGCAACTATCGAGAGGATTCCGGCACCAATATAGGTCATATGAAGGCCAGTGACAAAGAATCTTATGTGTACTGCATGAATATCGTTTAAAAAAACTGGAACAGTGTGTAAACTATAAATGCGACATAAAATACCAGTGAGAAAAAGCCGCCATGTATTGTGGACTCTGCGTTAAACAGCAAAAGAAATTATAGGTTGTAATACGCCGAGTTTATTCCCAATAACTGGTAACCGGATGCTCAAAAATTACAGCACCAAGCGTCAGCTGTCAAAGATTCCGAACACAGCGGAAAAAAAGTCGTCGGTTCTGGAATTTACTTTGTTTCCGATCCGAAAACAAAAATCTGGTAAAATTGATTAGAAAACAAAACACTCAGGCCGCCAGTTAAATGTCGTAGTAAATAAGCGTCGCAGCCTATGTCGGTATTAATGAAGTTAACTAAATCCGCAAGCATTGACTAAGAAATGTTTCTTCGACGTGACTGTAACTGCCGCAACACACTCCGGGCGAGCGCTTTGTCTTGTCACTATTTTTAAGCGCCGGCCATGTACACTTTTTTCGGATACGGCTTCTTTAATTACCTTTTCACGCCATAGGATGATGACATGATTGTGTAAAAGTTGACGCCTCTATCAGATTAGGAGCGAAATACGATCAAAAATTTTACCCAAGCAAGCCACTGGTATCCAGCAGAGAATGCGGACTAAAAGTACGGATTCTCTGCTGGATACCTAGACTTTTTTTGGTTGCTAACGGCGTGAGGCTCGTTATGGAACCCTTTAAAGGTACCAAGATCCTGTTTTGTGGGCATAGCTTGAAATGTATTTCATGCCAAAGAGGAAACAATTCTGAAACAACACAGTTAACCTTGGCCATAATGTTTTTTCTCGCCCAAGACCCTACTTAAGAGGTAGTGTGAAAGCTCCTGCTGTGGATCTTTTAGAGCTGAACACCATAAGAGGTACCAAATCTGCATTTTTAAACCCTAAAAAGTATGACAAGCATCCCTGTCCTTTTTATACAGGAGTCCCCCCTTGGGAGTGTTGCCTTGGAGAAATAACAAACTGCCCGACTATTTTGAAAAGAGGGTTGGTGGGGCCTAATGGCGTTGGGGGGGGACTGTCAAAAAGGAGACCCCTTTAAACAGAAACTCGTTTGGAAAGAAGGTAGTGAAGGTGTAGTCTGATTGTCCGCGTGAGTGTAGTCCTGAGAAGGACTGTTGTTGGTGGTAGTGACTGACGTTTCGACGTTACACCTTCATATGTTACCCCCAGGTTCAAGCCATTTACTGCAAAGAAGGTAGTGTTAAATAATAGCGCTTTAACCGATTATTTTACTTTACCATAATGCATTGGGGCATGGTACACTGTATACTCTACGAATTATCTGCTGTGCTGCTCTTAAAGTGCGAAGAACCGGATCCACTCTTCGAATAGATTCCTGAATACGATGGCGATGGATTCGTAAGCCCCTTTTTCTCAAGCCCCCTTCAACTAGGCGTTGACCAGCGCTTGGTGTCACTTCAAGTATTTCCCTCACATATTCGTCAAGATCATCGTTGGAGACATCACTGAAATTCTCTCCCAAACCAACTGGCAACCCAAATTCATGTCTTCGACTGCGCAAAGTTCTTTCGGAGATTCCAAGAATTCTTCCAATATCAGCCCAACGAAAACCGGCGTCATTGTGCAGGGTTTGCAGCTGTTGCTGTAAGATCTGTAGCCTTGGTCTGCCAACCAAACCGTTCCTAGCCACAGTTGTAAGACGATCGTTTAGAGACGATGGTGCAGTAAACGTAGAACGTTCCGAGTCCTCGACAATTCTTTCAAAGTCCCTTGAAAGTTCGTTGACAAGAAAAACAAGTGCGTTTAGATCAGAGATCACCTCAACTTCATTTGGGAAGGCTTCTCCTATTCTTAGAGTCAAAGTGGCAAGAGTTCTTTCGTTTTCTCGTAAACGGCGACTAAAAAATTCAGCCGAGTCGTAGGACGCAATGTTCCTTTGCCCTTCTGCACTTTCCAGTAGCCTACCCAGAGAAGTAAAAAATCCGTCGATGTTGGGCAGCCAAATCAGTGCACCTTGCATAGTGTTTCTCAAACTTCACTGATCATCTGCCTCTATTTCCGCCATTATGAAAGTGTTAGTTTCCAGGACCTCTTGTTTTATGTGACCTCCGGTCATTTCTATTTCTGCTTGCTCCTCTTTTAGTTTTATTGAACATCTCTTAGTTTTATCAAACATCTTTTAGTTACTTAAAGTCACGCGTGAATGAGTCACGAAAGCGATGTATGCTGCACAACATCGATGTACGACATCTAAAATCGATGTATCCCGGATGAAATGGATTTATTTTTGTTTTAAGACTCGTATTATAACGCATAACAATAGGGACCTTAAGAAACCACGACGGCGACGCCAAGGAAGACTTCGATTGAAAAATTAATTTCTACTCTTGGTTAGAATTTCAAAAATGGCTGCAGGAGCTTACTGTCTCAAATAGCGCCACAGCTCAACTTCTGCTTGACGAAAAAAGCAGCCGTTGAGTTCCAAATGGAAATTAAAATAATTTGCCGTCGCGGTTTCGGTTCGCAGACGACGCAAATTTTGGCGATTTCACGTTGTTGTTTTGCATAGGACGGCTATGAAATGTACAAAGATTCAAAACGCACGTGCTGAGCTACTGTTCTGCCAATTAGATCTCTTGTTTTCCACGTCCTCGTTGCCGTCGCCGTCGTGGTTTCTTAAGGTCCCTAATAACGTAATTGAGCAAAACATTTATGTATCCACGTTCGATATTTTGTCCGTAAAAAGACTTCATAGTTAGTTAACAACCGTTCGACTGGGTTGCGACCGAACTGATAGGTCTAAATTAAATTAATTTTTTTTAACAAAATAAAAAAAAAGGAGAACAAAACAAACAACAAAAAAATTTAATTATTTTGTATTAGATAAGTTAAGTTTTCCATGCAATCTTTCCCTACCGTCCGCATCGAGGACGATGCTTAATTTAGGCGGGGAGGAATGTTGTAGAGCATTTTCAAGGATTGATATTTCGAGTATTTTTAGGTTTACCCTGTGTTCTATTAAGTCTCGCCTTTTCGCCCCTACGTGCTATTTTGGTAGATCTATAGTTTTGATCATTTATTTTTAGTGTGTGCTTGAACTTGGCTCAGTTCTTACCGTGCTAGACATTTTAATCGCTTGTTATGGTTGAGGATAACTAGTTTGCTAGGTGGTTATGTTTGGGTTGGTAAAACTGACCTTGAGTTTTACCCACACTGATATCCTGTTTTGGAAATTCCCACGGTCAGCTAACCCAAACGTGTGGGATTTTTGCATTAAATGACAGGGCACTCCTCGCTGAAGTTAGAAGAGAAATAGCTGTGGTAGTAGAAGGTAGTAGCAACAATAGTAAAGAGGAGAATAAAAGAAGAAAAGTATAGAGTCTTGGTACCTCTCGTTAATTCGCTAGGCGAGTGGTAAAACCCCCACAACACAATGATGCGATTCAAGGAAAACTCATTACCTGACGGGGGAATTCCGCGTTAAATTGCACGCGAAAACTGATATCGCACGAATCGCGAAGCGATGAGTGCGATATCGGTTTCCGCGTGCAATTTAACGCTGAATTCCCTCGTCAGGTAATGAATTTTCCTATAGAATTCCTGGACTTGTTGAAAATGTTATTCTTTACGTTGTCTTCTCTTTTGCAGTGAAGGTATGGTCTGTTATCCTTTGTGAAGGTATATCTACATGTAACCGAATCTGTTGTGAAAACGAAAGAAAGATCGACGTAGTCTATGCGAATTACGGAAGATTGGACAATGACACATGCGACCACCCTAAAAAGTCGAACACAAACTGTAGCGCTGTGAACTCTCTTTCTACTGTGCAGACAAGATGCAACGGAAAAGTCGGTTGCCAGCTGGTTGCGACAAATTCAGAGTTTGGTGATCCATGTGGTGGAACATATAAATATCTGGAAGTCAAATTCAAGTGCGTGTTAAGTAAGTTGAAAAAATAAATTATCAGTATACTGCGTACAGGGAAGAAAAGCGGCCCTTCATTACTCTATACTATATACCATTTCTAGGAAATGATTAAAGGTCTATCGAGAATTGTCTCTGACTGGTTACTCACAAAGATCTGACTTCGTAGGAAACACAACAGCTTGGACCCGAAAATCATATATTATTTTATGCAAGTGCTGAATGTATTAGTACTCATTAGATTTATTGTACATCGGAAAAGACAACAAAAGCGAAAAATTGTTTAGGGGGAGAAGAAATCCAAGCGAAAAAATCAATAAGATTGATTGCAACAATATCGTCTCTGATTGTACGGTTAAATCATTTATCATGTCATCACGGGAACGATAACGCTGTACTTTCCCATTTTAATTTGAAGAACCAAGAGCAGTGAGAAAGAATTACAAAGAAAGATAACTTTCAAAAATTTCTCTGAGTACAATCTGTGTATGTTTTGATCAATGATATTCGCCTTAGGGTCTCTTAACCTAAGCCCAAATAACCTTGCTTGCTAAGTTTGCGAGATAAGTTTCATCAATTTTTCCCCTAAAACAATTTCAGAGTGTCTTCATAAGAGAGCAGACAAGCCCAGCTCTAAGGATTTCGGATATTGCCATCGAGATCTCGATATTTCTCATATGAACTTAAGCTATTTTTCTAGGATAAAATCTGAAGATTTTCGGTTTTTTATCTTGATCGGTAACCAAGCCAAAATTTCAATACTGAAGGCAGAAACAGAAGCAGACGAACAAGCCAATTAGTATGGGATTCTCTTCCCATCAGGGTGCATAGTTTGATGGCAAAAGAAAAGAAGAAAAGAAAAACATGGCGGACGAAAGTGAGAAAATTCCCCTCGAGCTTCTCTTGAATGAAAATAATCAATTTGCGCAGCGGGAAATATTGCAAGAAAATAATTTTTCACGAGCGCGAAAAAGATGGATGAAAATCGAGAAAAGCTCTCTCGCTGCTTGTTTTTTTCCTTGTATAAGTATTCATTTATAGCCTGGTCGCATAGTTTGTTTACCCTCTGTCAAGCTTTCCTATCTTATTTCTGTCTCTGACGTTTACACAGATGTTATGACGGATAACTGTCCAACATCTTACTGCCATTAAAATTATTTCCCAAAGTGTTTTTCCTTTGCTTTGTACTGTCAACCTGGCCCCACCTTGGGGCGATATTGGCAATAGTAAAAGAGAGCGTATAATATTATTGTGTTTATTACGCAGGATCTACAGCTGTGTTCACAACTCTTGGTGCGAGTGGACCTCAGGGTCCAGACCCAATTGGTAGTCACTACACAGGTCAGGACCATGACGGACAAGTTACAGTGTCCAGCGGTATTCAACTGTGGACAGTTCCACACACTGGTCAATACAGAATTGAAGCAATAGGAGCCTCAGGGGGGTATGGCGAGGACAGTGTCATCAAGAACGGAGGAAGAGGGGCAAGGATGATTGGAAACTTTATTTTACCAAAGATGAGATCATTCATATACTTGTTGGTCAAAAAGGGAAAAGAGGGAATACCAACCCAAAAACTGTCGGAGGTGGTGGAGGTACCTTTGTGGTGAGAGGAAGCAACACGCCTTTGATCATAGCTGGAGGTGGAGGAGGAATTAAAAATATGACAGAACAACATCCAGGATGTGATGCGTCCATAAACACAACAGGGAATGTAGGATACAACTCGCCACTGGAGTCAGGAGGAAGAGACGGAAATGAAGGAAATATCAGTGGTCAATATTCAGGTAAGTAGAGAAAGACGGAAAATTCATCTATATTTTCAATTAAGATTAAACAGTCAGTATGTATAAGTATAACTTCATTTCATCTTCTTACATAATATGACATCCGAATGGTTAAAGAGGCTCCCCATTGGCTAATTGCGAGTTTGGATTAAACAGAACGACTAAACAGAACGACTAGACAGATGGTAGAGCACACTCTTAAAACTAACTGGTCTTAACAAACCTTTACTATTACTCAAGATATCCAATAGTATTTTGAAGAAAATTCCAAAAATCAATAATCAGATTAATTGAAAAATATTGTGAGTCGTTGTTCAACCGCTTTTCGGCTTTATCTCCTGAGAATGAATAGCATTTGAGGAACCAGTCGTTATTTATTACCCGGGGGTGGGGGGTGGAGGATTTTGGGATATCACATGATTTTCAGGGAGAGCGGGAAGAGAACAGTCCTTGTCAACAGAGTATAAAACAGGGGTGGGGGGATAATAAGAATGTTACTGGGCCTTAGAGGGGCGGATCAGGTAAATTATATCGTCACACAACCAAAATCCTCCAGTTCCCCTTCCCCCCGACTCCCTTAGGTGAAAAATAATGACTGGGCCCTGATTTCTCCTTACAATATCACCACAAAGTTACACATTGAGGTTACGAGAATAAAGGAAATGATCACTAACTTAATCAAGAATTTGTTGACTAATGTTACGGTGTAACGGGTTAAGTTAATGATAAAAAATATGATATTTATAGTCTTTATAAGAAACCACTGATCATGTTTTTATTTTGGTAGGCGGTCGTGGCGGTGGCTTCTTCAGTGATGGACAAGATGCAACGATTTGGTATCATGAAGGAGGTGGAGGAGGTAAAAAATATCTTCAAGGGGGAGGGGGTAGAGGCGGCCAGGGTGGGTTCGGAGGTGGCGGTGGTTTACTTGGAGACAACAAGGGAGCTGGCGGCGGGGGAGGTTACTCTGGGGGAAGTGGCGGGGCTAATGCAGAGTTTTCCTGTGGGGAAGGGGGTGGATCTTTTAACAATGGAACAAATCAGCAAAATGAATGTTGTTATAATAGCAATGATGGTCGGGTAAACATTATGTTCATCCAATGAAGTGAACACGCCTGCACATTGTTGAAGCGTGTTGGTAATTCTGTTTTTAAGGCTGGTCAAACAATTATTTGGTCATTCTTTAGATTTTTTTTTGGTCAGAGTTTTAAGGTGTAGTTTTACCAAAGCAATCTGTGGTACTGAAGTTAGTTTTTTTCTTTAGTTCAGAGTTTATAGAAACAACATTTGAAAGAGTAGATTTATTCGTGGATGTTTTCCGACACAAAAGAATTGATCCCTGCTACGTTCTTTTCCCGACTCTTTCCGGAGCAGTTCATCAGACGTTGTGTTTGCTTGTTCATACAGCACAGATGGTATGTGTTTATCTCTCTAGGTCAGAGGACACAAACACTGGTGTAGTTATTACAAGCTTTTTAAAATTTTCCAGTTAACAAAGTTTAGAGCGTGAGATGTATTTTTATACATCTCACGCTATACAAACTTTATCAAAATAATTTAGTAGCTATCAGGACAAAGCTGTTTATCTGATAATACAGTTTCGAAGTTCAAAGCAACAACCCGTTACAAACGGAAAGCGGTTTCTCCTAAACGGCAAGGGATGACATAGCAAACATGGAACAACACCAGATAGAGTGCAGATATTTGAGTGAAATTACACCATGATGTACATGGTAGTTTAGCGCTTAACGTTCATAGAGATTCAGAAACCGACTTAACTTTTTAAAGCTTTTGGTAACACCTAAGCGGGAAAGGATCCAGAGAATTGTGGAAGAGTGGGGCCGAGAGAACAGAGCCCCAATCTATGTAATAAGGCCAAAGTTACAAAAGACAAAACAACCGCTAGAAAAGGGGTGGAAGTGCACTGTCCTAAGCTGTGTTTATTTGAATACGCCCCGTGATGTTTAGTACCTGTTTTAACTTGTCTGAATGTCATAGGACCTTAAGAGCTGTGTGATTTTACTGATAAAGCTTATCTCTGAGTCGATCTTATTGCAGTAAATAAGAGTGAAGTAAGACCGCGAATAAAATATTGTGTAATTCTAAAGGAGAGAGGGGCTTTTTCAATGCTATGTCATTAAGTGAAGTAAACGAATACTGACTCGCTCATCTAATGAACTTTTACACGTTATTTACCAGTTTTAGTAGATTTTGACTAAAAGAGCTCCCAGTCCGATTGCAAAAGACGGCTCACCTGTATAGTGGTCGTTACCGGAACTAGAAGTTTAATTGACTATTTGTGTTTGTGTTCTGTTAAAAATATATTCCACCGGACGGCATGTTAAGAGCAACTGATCAGAATATGGTTTATAAAAAAGTACGTAAAGAGCCTGCTCTGTTATCATTTTGGATTTGTTTCTTACGGCTAGGGCCATTTTAGCCACAAATTTGTTTTGCTTGTAGGCCAGCTTAACGTAAATACAGCTTCCTGGATTATTAGACTTTGGCTAAAAAATATCACCTATTGATAACTGGCGAGAAATTAGGACTAGTAGGTATTTTATGAGGAAACTATCGTGGAGACAGTTCCTTACATTCTCGCATATTTCAATCATTAAATATCTAAGAATGCTGTTCAATTGACAGTGATGGTTCATCATGCAACTCTTTGTCTTTTTTATTTTTTGCTTTTTTTTATCAGCTCAAACCAAAGATCGATTTACAGATTTCAAACGGCCAGTGAGACCCCATGTCTTTGTTTTCCACCGTTCGAGCCGACCTTTTATGTTCCCGCGAACTTTTGGTGTCATTGGCGTCAGTTGAAAATCTTCCCCGAAACTATCATTTCATTTTTCGATTCGCATGGTGTCCTCCGCTTACTATCAGCAGAGTCCGCCGTTTGTGAATATTTTTGTTTTGGTTTCACGATTTTCAGTCAATTGAAGAGTGTTCGGCTTCACCTCTAGGGGTATCCTGGGAAAATGGAACACTGGCCAGGGATAGATACCAACTTGTAGAAGTGTTTGGTGTTTTTTTTTTTCCCAATTTTTATACGGGGGAGTGGTGGAGTGAAGGCCTGACAGTTTGAAAATGAGACTCAGTCATTTCGGTTCTGTTTCTAACTCCATCATTCAGGGTAAAAGAGCGGTTATATATGTCAAGGTAATGGCACGTTCAAGTTTACGCAAAACTTTATTTACCTATTAGATTGTTATATTTCTGTCAATTTCCAGAATAATTTTCTGGAGGCTCTCGTGCGTTTTCACTTGAAATGCAGAAGAACCCTGTAATTAGCATATAGAAAGAACGTTTATGCTTGATAACAACTCGAAATTAAATATCTTGGAAACCGTTCGTAGCCTCTCAATGCATTTAAACTTAAAAAGTACGCTTTATAGGAGCCGTAATTTTTAGTGTTGACAAACTGATACTTGCTCATAATCTTATAAATGGTAACATGTTGCAAACTACAGTTTGTTAAAATCAATAAATTAGTTCTTAGTTCTTGAGAGTTGTCTGTTGTTGTTCTTGTTGTTTTCCTTTTTTTCAGAGCCCTGAGTATAACAGATGGTGGGGTGTTAGGACTTGGCGGCGTGTCCCAACAAAATTCCATTGTAATTGTCAGTTTTTAAAAGGGTGCTAGAGCTGGCAAGCAGGATGGGATGGGGGAGTGCAAATTTTGTCCTGGAAAGCATGTCAAATTGCAAAGGCTTTATTTTTTTTGTCCCAAATAATTTTTGCATGAATAAGGTATTCAGTGTTTCCGCACCATTTTAGGTTCTCTCGAAGTAACGTGGTTGGATCCCACGACCGTAGCTAATGATTCTCACTGACGTCATCGAAAGTCAAAATGGAAGTTTATATTTAACTTCAAAGATCGGCCACAATCGACCACTAGAATTTAAGAGAGGGAAAAGTGTAATATACACCCCTGATTGGTTCCCGAGAAACCCAAACTGTAGGGGATCATATCTAAGACTTTTTAGTAGTTTGTCTGCAATTTGCCATGAGATTTATGATCGACTGAAAATTTTCCAACACCATCAAAACAGTACCATACTTCACAGAGGGTCCTTACAGAGTGATGAGGACCCAACTTCAGGTTTGATTTATAAGTAATTTGTACTATGTGTGAAGATTAAAACAAAACTGTGCGCAAAACCGTACACAACAAATCCTCTTGGAAATAATAACAGAAAATAGCAATTCAAATGGGCCAACGATTTCCAACAGAAACGGAAGGACTAAAAAATAAAAATAAACTCAAGCAACTAAAAGGGGTTGAATTTATTTCATCATACCAGTGCCTAACTGTGTAATGCTTGTCTTATGTATTCTCACCCTTGTGAATTAAACAGCGCTACAGATGTAATTTTGCGTTTGGTCGATTTGTTCAAACGTTATTCTTTATTTATTTATTTATAGTTTTCCTTGCTGCAGGAGTTGGTCGGCTTGATGTTTAATTCATTGACTTATTCAGTTGCAATTAGTAACTCTTAATTTTTAAAACTAGAAAAAGCGAGGTTTAGCATCAATGTTTTTGAGATACTTTTAACAGCCAGAGCTTGGGTATTATTTTCCTTCGAACAAGCTTACATGTTGATGATGATGATGATTTTATTTAACTCAGCTCGGTTTTACAAGATATCTAGGTTAAATTTACATAGCAACTGAACACAATACAGCAAAGGAATAAGGAGAAAACATTTAGCAATAGAGTAGGTAGCTAGTTAGGATCATCCAAATAGCAAAGGCTAATCTAGTGGATGACCCCTATGTTTGCTATGCCATTTGGTTAAAAATGCCAAAATAAGCACTCTGCAGTTTATTATACGATACTCGTAGTCGGCTTTCGCATCTATGCTAAAGCTCGATCCCTAACAAAGAATTATTTCCTCCTACTTCAGCTTATTACCCCTAAGGGAACAGTATTTTGATAATAACTATTCGCTAAGGTCTGTTTTCTTTTGTTTTTTTAGCCATACCAATAAAATGATTCATTTCCTATCGCCAAACAGACCAATTATTGAGAAAAGTAATAAAAAATGTCCATAGATACTTCCTGTTCTGAGGCAAATGCGCAAAATTTGACTTTAAAATTTACATTCTCTTCTTTGCGTAAACGAGCGACTCGCTTTCACGAGAAGGAAAGTAATAGGAATAGGACATTTTTTCGAGGATTGTTTTAGCGGAACTTCCATACTTAAATACAATACAGATTTTTTTGGAGTTTTCGGTCTTATGACATTTTAAAAGGAATGGTGTGCGTGTTCCTCAAAATACAACTTATCAAATTTTTATCTTCCTCAGTCTTTGAATATGTAATTTTCACTATTCCAGCATTGTTACTATGTCTTTAATTCATTTCATTCAGGGCCTAATAAAAACCACTTTAATTTGTGATATGCCGAAATATCTTCATTATTAAACAGAAGGCTTTGAAAGCTGTTTTAACGAGTTACCACAGGATCAGAAAAATGTTTTTCTAACAGAAGCAAAATAACAAGTACAAACGTTTTTCTGTGGAACAATTATCGGTACGGCCGGTCGCTTAAAATTGAGCAATATTTAAACAACGCAAGTAAACATTTGTTAAAATTCGCTTCAGTTTTCATTTTTTTTCCCCGTTTTCCAACCTGTTCATAGTTCTAAAAATACAACGATAAGCAGCTCAATGTTAGCTGCATAATTTACGAATCAATACCGTCTTTGTTTTCAACTTTCAAGGAGCTAAATAGTATATTGTAGAGCCAGAGAACTTGAAAAAACAGCTACATAGTATATTTTGGAGCCAGAGAACTTGAAAAAACAAAAAAATAGCTGCATAGTATATTTTGGAGCCAGAGAACTTGAAAGATCAAAAACAAATATAAATAAAATGAAAGGAAACTATATTTTCTGTTGGAAAAAATAACATGTTCCCTCAAGCGAAGCTGGAATTTGTGGAAGCACTAGAGCATGACCGGCACTAAAAGGTTCTTAAAATGCTTGTTATGGACAGGAAAACTGATGAAACATTAAAGTATTTAGGATCAAGTATTCCAGAAACATTTATTAAACTTACACGTGACCTATAAATGGAAAGGAATAATTAATTTTTTATATGGGAATAATTAGCCTAAGACTTGCAGTGAGTCCCTAACTGACAGGTCTCTACTGGTAACTACTTGAATCTAAATTCATTTAAATCAATACATACTCTATTGTTAGATGCTTTTTCTAACACTCAGTGGATACCTTTTTATTTCTGGCTTTGGTTTGTCTATCAGAAGTTACTGCTAATGGGACTAGCTCAGATCTCAACTCGGCTCAACTCAACTCAATTGAAATTGAAATCGCAAAAGATTAATGAGTCCATTTATACTGAATCGAGAAAAGTCGACGCCAACGAGCTGCTTTTGTTTTTTATAATAATCGCAAGATAGTGGATAAGACCCGAGAAATGAAAATTTAAAAAATTAACTTGTCATCATTCGTTGTCCATGGCAAACATATTTCAATGCACCTTTAATCAACACACATAATTTTTGACCCTTAGATCACAAAAAGATCAAGTTAACTTGTTAAATTTAAGAGCAATTATTCAAAATACGAGTCACTACGTAATTGAATTGCAAGAAAGAAAATAGCCTTTGATAATGCAGAAGTTTAGGTGCAGCAAATGTTGCTCTGAAAATTATTCTGGACCATCGATAATGTCAGGAGAGAAACTTCTAGAGTATTTTGAGCCTAAAAGACATCATCTTTTTAGCATATATCAATTTCGGCAGTTAGCCCAAGAGGAAAAGGAGTCGTATGATGATTACACCACTCGTTTAAAGCAAGCAGCGGCTCCGTGTGAATTTCCAGAGGGTTGGCGAGAAGTTGAAATACAAATGCAGCTAATTGAAAAGGGAAAATCGAAGAGAGTTAGACGCCGCTTGCTCTGTAAGCCGCACTCGCTTCAGGAGGCGTTAGATTACGCTAGAGCACAGGAATTGTCGGATAAACAAGCGAAGAGAATCGAAATGGAGCAACAAAGTCGAAGGAACAATACCGAGGAAGAGTTGAAGAGGGTCTTTTTAGGAAGGCAAAAGAGCTCGACTGGTATCAACAAAGAGTGTTACTTTTGTGGAGGCGCATTTCCACACGCGGGAGGAAAGGAGAAATGCCCGGCATGGGGAAAGAAATGCACCACATGCGGGAAGCTGAATCATTTTGCCTAATGCTGTAGGAGTAAAAGGAAAGTAAACAAGAGTATCCTAAAGACAGTTCGTCAAAAGGTGCAATCAGATAGCAGTGACGCGGAATTCCTTGGGAGCGAAGAAGTTGGGGCTGTCGAAAGCAACACAAAATCCGGGCCAGTAAGAAGTATAAAAATCGAAAACCACGAAGTCAAAGTGCTGATCGACACGGGAGCGTCGGTTAACGTAATGGAAGAATGCACCTTTCAGCAGCTACTGGCAAATAAGATCAAATTGGAGAAGTCGACAAGCTTTTTGCGCTCGTACCAAACGAATGAAAACCCGTCCAGGCCATTAACAGTTATGGGCAAATTCGATGCGGTCGTAGAGTCAAACACGAGAATCATCCCGGCAACGTTCCACGTCATTAAAGGTAACACCAACACGGAACCCTTGATAGGATTTCAGACTGCCGAAAGTCTTGGTCTGGTGGTGATTACGAATGCAATACGAACTGATTCTGAAATGTTCACAAGCAAATTACTTGAGGAATACGCAGACCTGTTCCTGGGGATCGGGAAAATGGAAGGAGTGCAGGTAGATCTACACGTTGACCGTACAGTAACACCAGTTGCTCAACCTCACAGGAGGATTCCGTTCAGCGTCAGGCCAAAACTGGAGGCGGAGCTGGAGAGACTTATAAGGGATGATGTAATCGAGAAGGTCGAAGAGCCTACCAGTTGGGTATCCCCAGTCGTGATTACACCCAAGAGAACGGCGAATGAAATTCGACTGAACGTGGATATGAGAGAGGCCAATAAAGCCATTCCGCGGACCCATACTATTATGCCTACTCTCGAGGATATCACACATGAGCTCAATGGAGCAACTGTTTTCTCCCACTTGGATATGAATCATGGCTATCATCAACTGGAACTGCAAGAGAACAGTCGGGACATCACCACATTCTCAACGCACATCGGGTTGTACAGATACAAAAGGCTAAATTTTGGCACGAGATCCGCGGGTGAAATATTTCAAGACACCGTGAGCAGGGAGATCACCCGAGACATACCTAGATGCCTCAACATCAATGACGACATTCTTATTTACGGAAAAACGCAACAGGAACATGATCGGAATCTAGACAAATTATTCAAGAAGGCTAGAGAAAAGAAGATCACGTTTGACAAGGGAAAGTGTGAATTCAATAAGCAAAGTTGTGTGTATTACGGGATGAAGTTTTCTAAAGATGGAGCATCCCCTGACCCGCGAAAGGTTGAGGCTATCAAGGCGAACAGCTAAGCGAGCTGTAAGCAAACTGTAAGCGAACTGTATAAGCGAACTCCAGAACGTTACAGCAACTTTCTTGAAAATTCAAGGCAAACTTACAGTATACATAACTAGTCATCATCAGAGTCGCTGGATACTCTGATTCTCTTCCACTGATGCTTTTTCGTAATCTTGTCCTTCTTTTGTGCGAAGGCTTAAAATGAATTCACTCAAAAGTTCATCAGCTCGGCGGGAGGAATTTCAACTATTTCACCTCGTGCTTCCCCTTTTGTTTGAAGGAACTCTGTAAACAAAGCAACGTATCGTTTCGTTTTCTTCACTGTGCTCTGGTTTTCTTGTTCTTCAATAAAATTCTCAATGGAACCTTCCAAAGAAGCAAACCTTGAACTAGCCGTGTTGGATTCAAGAGTCGGAGTGAAACTCGCGGGCCACGATTGTGCACTTGTGAATTTTCGTCGTTCGCGTTTGTGATTGGGCGAACGACGTTTTTTCACTAGTGAAAATTCATCGTTCGCGTTTCCTACTGGCTAATGGATTTAAGGTACTAGTTTTACGCGGGCTTTTTGTCGTGTGTAAATCTCATCATCTATGAAATAAATGGCACTGTGTGACACTTTGACGCAAGCTAGCGTCGTGTTGATAACGGCAAATAAGTCAATCTACCCAGTCAGATTGCGAAATCACCAGCAAGTTGATATCGATCCCAAGTTATAACTCGCGATCGCAAGTTATAAGTCGCGATCGCAAGTTATAAGTCGCGATCGCAAGTTATAAGTTGCGATCGCGAGTTATAAGTTGCGATCGCGAGTTATAAGTTGCGATCGCAAGTTACGCCATCGCAAGTAAGTAACTTGTGACGAGAAAATCCATGGGTCCCTAATGAGCCACCGTTAAGGGTAACAATTTGGCTCTAAAGTTATTCCAATTTCACAAAATTTAAATAGGACAATTCGTGTATTCCATGTTTTAATCACAAAAAGTATTAAATCTCTGCACCTTTCAAGGTATGAATCGTGTAAGCTCTTTACACCCTGACGTTTCTATACAACCAGAAATTAAAGAAAAAAGAAAACACAACAGAACAAAAAAGGCAACTACTCCAAAATATATTTTATCCCTTGTTTAAAAGGGACCAATGGACATTTCGCTGAGGGTGATGTCGGTAAGTCTCATGCGTCCAGTAGTTTCAATTTGGCACCACTGAAGAGATCACATGCCAGTTATTAAAAAATTGTAATGTCTAATTCGCCACATAATTGGTTTGTTTTCTAGCTACTTTGTAAGGGTTCTTACCAACGTGATCTTCAATTAAGCCCTGAGAGTAGGATTGGATTGAACTCACTTTGCCAAAAAACACCTTGCAGAGGTGATTATCTTCTATGCTATTTAGTTCTTCAGTTGACTACACCAATTTTTGAGAAAAGAATACGAGTCGCAAGGGGCATTAATTTGATTTTTCTTTTCACAATGAAAAGTTTTCATAACAAACTGTGATCTTCTGGTCAGTTATTATTACGAAAAATGGCTGATTAAGAAAAAACACTTGAGGTTTTTAATGAAACAGCTGGAGGCATTTCTTTAAGAAAAAAATGTCCTCAATTTAGCACAGACAAGAGCCCAGAAAATTTTAAGAGCAGATTACTGTAACTTTCAAAAAAGGCGTTGTCACATTAATGATTAAAATGTGAAAACCGACTATTCAAGCGTTGTTTCAACTTATAGATGTTTAGATTATGCCTAAACACCGACTAGAGAACACTTGCGAGTTAGAACCCCTCACATGTAACACCCTCACACTCTGTTCAACTGACAATTTCACGGTCAGCGATTTTGAAATGGGCAGACTACTACGCTAGAGAACTCAAAAGAGTTTATCCATCGACGTAACATACCGCGTCGACAAATTCGGTGTCGTAGGGAAAGATCTAACCTTTAAGAGGGGTACGATCGAAATCTGGAAGCCGCTACTTGCGACAGACTGTTAGCCAATTCCAAAATTTAACGTATACAAAATTCTGTTGTTCTGTCTTCTGTCTTGAAGAAATCTTGAAGAAATCTTGAAGAAATCTGGAAGAAACCAAAAAAAGGAATGGTTCTGAAGTTATGAGCCTTAACAACGCCGAAACCTGCAAGGGCTGAAAACAGACTCATTATTCGGTGCGCAACTGCCAACTCCACAAGTTTTCTTTTAGTGATTAGTTCAAAGAAAATGGGCCATAAGTTTGACTTTTCGACACTCTTTTAAACCCGCGAGAAGATATTCAAAACCTTCCTAAAGCGTCGATCAAAATAATCACAGAAGCTACTATGGTAATACTATGGTAATTTAGGCGGGTATGACTATATTTTCGAAACTCAACGTGCGTCGGTTCGGCAACAAAGAATTTAAACAGAAAATACAGAATTAAACTTTCCCTTGACATGCCTTGATTCGATTTATCGAGAAAAAAACTATGACAAGCTGAATCAGTTTTCGTCGTTCTGCGAAATAATTGAAAGTTCGTTGTTTCCGTTCTACCTTACAGGTATGAAAAACTTGTGAAAGGCAAAATTCGATCATTTATTTATATTGAGTATTTCCGAATTTAGCACTACATAAATGTCGGTCTTCATCTCAGAGGCGACAGAGAGCACTCGATTACAAATGCGTCAATCCAGATCTAGATTTACTTTTTGCCTTAAGATTGGCAAAACCGGTCTCTCGTGTGATAAACATTTCCAATGCAGTTGAATTTTTTATTAGAAATATCACTCTTATTAAAGCACCTCTTATAGAATTTCCTCCTGCCAAATCTGTAGCTCGAATTAATTGGAAGTCTCGCGTGACACCCCCGTGACAAACTGACATGCCTAGGTGGGGGAATAACGACCCTCGCTTTGGTACTGCAAGTCAAGACAAAGAAAGCAGCAAACAGGTAAATGAGTGTAATAAGAGAACATACAAATTACTTTGTTCTTAATCGCGAGTTGAACTAAGCCATCTAAAATATGGTTCGGGGTAAAGTTTTGAGCAATGTTGCGATAAAATGCACCCATTAAAATCGATTTCGTATCGCAAGACTAGGACAGGGCCAAAATTACAATATTCCTTTTGGGCAAGTAACTTATCAGGATTAGATAAATAATCTCGATCATCAGGTTACATCAGTTGAGTTTCTGCTGACATTAAGTTCCAAGTTATTCGCTAGCTGGCCCAGGCCTGAAGATGACTGAAAAACAGGTGCATGACAAGCTTGAACAAATCAGGTGAACACTTCATTCCTCGTGACACTTTGTTTCGTTACTCTAGATCAACAAGTAACACAACCATCGATTCCTGCTAAGTTGTCTTCGTTCCGTGAGGAGTCTCAAAGGGCACATGGTGTCTCAGAAACATTGGCAGTATTTGGAAGCTCGGTGTTTTTGACCTTGTATGGAGCGATTGAGTGCAGTCAGAGCGTAGGCATCGTAATCAAGTTAGCGGCAAAGTATACAAGGACAGAATGGGAACAGAGCCACCTTACTGGTGATCATGTTGTTGATTGGCTACCTCATCTGGTTGTCATAATTAGCATAAATTATGATAGGTAACGAGAGATACCACGAGGTGGAAATAAGCAAGGCAGTTGTGTTCTAGAATCCTAGTGCTTTTGTTCGCCGCTTACTACTCTTTCTCCTTAGTCAACTCTAAAAATCAACACATGTGAGAGGTGTTTGAGTGGAAACATAATGCACCTTTTCTGTTTATTTACAGAATTATTGAGTCTAAACAAAATGTTATGAGTTCAACTTCAAGAGCTTTATTCGGTAGTTCCACACTGCACGTGGTCCCTGAGATCACGT
This sequence comes from Stylophora pistillata, assembly GCF_964205215.1. Classification (NCBI taxonomy): domain Eukaryota; kingdom Metazoa; phylum Cnidaria; class Anthozoa; order Scleractinia; family Pocilloporidae; genus Stylophora; species Stylophora pistillata. The sequence goes on along the minus strand of NC_142528.1, from coordinate 802,497 downwards.
GACTTACAACCCACTTATCATAACATCCCCCTTCGTAAGCTATTTGGCTGTCTTAATGACATTATGCTAATACAAGTTAAAACTGGAACAAGATGTCAACAACTCAACTGTAGATTAATATAAAATACAACTCTTTTACATAACATAATCTTTATGCCAAACCGAAACAGATCTGACCCGAGTAGAGCGACGTGGAACCGAGGAGGCATCAGTATCGGGTAGGTCTGGTTCCAGGTTAGCATTTGATTCTCTAGTTACACTTGGAGAGCTTACACTGGATTGCATGGTTACAGGTTGTGAATCATCAATGAGATCATTATCTAATATGGCAACAAGTGGTTCCTGAGTAAGATGAATATGACGTCTATTTCTACGATACCGGTTTCATCAGTAATCGTATACGATCTGGGTGTGTCATGTTTTCCTGTAACTATAGCACGTGACAAATGTTTGTCACCTGGTTTCTTGAACCTTACACTATCCCCTTCCTTAAGTTGAGGTAATTGTTTGGAGCCTTCGCGATCCTAGAATTCTTTGTATTCAGCTTGTCGTTTTTCTAGTAATTCTGGAACATCATGACAGTTCTGTGGTACTAAGACCAAGGGGTGAACAGGAACTCTTGTGCGGATTTGCCTACTGAATAACATTTGGTTAGGTGAATAAGGAAAATTGCTTATTGGTGTGTTGCTGTATTCCATCAGACCTTCATTCAAACTGCACTCCTTTCTTAGTAAGTTTTTAACAATGTTGACCGCCTTTTCTGCAAGACCGTTTGCCTGACTATATGTGGGACTGGCTGTTATCATGTTAATGCCATATTGCGTAGCATATTCCTTCATTTCTCTGAAGTTACTGGGTATGTTGTCCGCAATTATAGTTTGTGGATAACCATGTCTTGAGAAAATTTCACTTAGACACCTGATAATGTCACTGCTGGCTTTGCCATTGAGCCTAATAGCCTCAATGTACTTTGAATAATAATCAATGACCACAAGGTAGTTTTGATTTTTGTGTTCTAACACATCTGATGCAACAATTTGCCAGGGCAATATTGGGATTTGTCGAGTTTGCATGGGTTCTTTCGACTGCTTACTTTGATATTTCAGACATTTTTCACAACAAGACATCATGTCTTCAATATGTTTATTCATGCCAGGCCAAAATACCGTTGTACGTGCATTAGCTTTGGTTTTCTCAATGCCAGAGTGACTTAAATGCAATTTCTGAAGTATATCTGCTCTCTATGTAAATGGAATGACAAGCCTGTTGTCCTTGGGAAGGATTCCATCGGTTACGTGAATATTATTCCTGACATTCCAGAAAGACTTTAGAAAGGGAGGTACATCACGTTTGTGTTGGGGCCAACCCTCCATGGCATACCTATGTAATAATTGCATATTAGGATCATTGCAATTTAGCTGTCGTAATTCCATCAACTTCATATCCCAAATTGGGAGATCGAGAATTACACTATGAATGAAATGCTCCATGCCATGATGCATATCATCGTCAGTAGGAACATTGGACTGATCGATTGCTCTTGACAGGGTATCTGCTATATAAAGAAAATTCCCTGGAACATATCTCACTTTAAGATTATACCTTTGCAGACGAAGTCTCATTCTTTGCAAGTGAGGGGGTACCTTGAAAAGAGGCTTTTTGAAAATACTTTCTAAGGGCTTATGATCAGAGTGTACTTTAATTTCTGCCCCATACGTGTACATATTAAATCTCTCACATCCATAAAAGATCGCAAAGAGCTCTTTCTCTATTCGGGCGTAATTGATTTCAGAACTTAACATGATAGCACGCGAGGCATATGCCACTGATTGATTCTGTAGTATCAAACATGCTCCTTGGCCGTTTTTACTGGCATCAACTTGGAGTGTCGTAGGTAAACTTGTGTCATAAAATCGTAGGACTGGGGTGCTACTCAAGACGGATTTGAGTTTAGTAAGAGCTGTATCGTGCTCTGGAAACCAAGTCCATGGCACATCAGACTTAAGTAAGGATCGCAATGGAGCAGTTAATTCAGACATATTTGGAATATACTTGGCAAGATAGTTGATCATCCCCAATAACCTTTGCAGATCTTGCTTGCATGATGGAGTGGGCATGTTGTGAATAGCAGAAATTTTGTCTGGGTCTGGTGAAATCCCAGTGCACTAACAACTTGGATTCCTTCCCCTCCCTCTTCCCCGTTTCCCATTTTTCCACTTAACACCTACTCCCTCGGCAAATAATTTCTTGCCCCAATCCTCCACAGTTACCAAATCTAAGATGGCGGCCTAATACAATAATGTGCACTCGTGCGCCCAAAATACGCTGGCACTGCAGGCTAGGTTAAATTTGATATTGCGCTCTCGTGCCCTTGTCAACACCTTGCTCAATATCATATCATGTTCTTGTTTATCTCTACCTCCAATGATGATATCATCGAAAACTGAAATATCGCAAAAATGTTTTTCAACCATTTTCTGGGCCACTTCACTTGCACATGAAATACCAAATGGCATTCTTTTGAAACGAAATCGGCCAAAAGGCGAATTGAACACACAGAGAAATGAGGATTCTTCCGTAAGTTTTTGGTGCCAAAAACAATTTGACATGTCAACAACCGAGAAAACTTTGCAACCACTCAGAGTACTTGAAATTGTTTCAAAACTTGGTGGTTTGAAATCTTCCTTTTGAATGGCTTCATTAAGATCTGGTGGGTCTAGACACAATCTCAGAGTTTTGTTTGGTTTTTCTACGATTACTAAATTGCTAACCCAGGTAACTAGTTCCTCTACTTTGGCAATAATATCTTTTTTTTCAAGATCCTTGAGAGTACCTTTGAGTTTATCTATCAGTCTTAATGAGACATTCAGTTGTGATTGAATAGTAGGGTTACTATTAGTCTTCAACTTAATGTTATACTCTCCCTCAACACATCCTAAACCTTTGAAAACATCCTTAAATTCATCCAGAAGGGTGAATTTTTCTCGAAATTCATTGACACTGAGACCTATTTGTTCTACTTTGTTATTCAAGGTGATTAGTTCTAGGTTTAAGCATTATTCGAAACCAAGGAGGGGTCTTACATTATCTCGGAGTACATAAAACTCCAAGGGTGTTGAACCCTTAGCCCCTTTTACCTTCGTATCAGTAAGGCATTTGCCCACAGTATCTAACTGGTGCCCCCCAAATTATTTGAGTAGCATGCTTGTTGGCTGTACCTGAGCATTCAACTCAGTAGCCAAATCTGAGAAAATTACATTACATTCTGCACCTGTATCAAGTTTAAAACCTACGGGAATGTTATTAACAAGTAGATTTCACTGAATGTTCCTTCTAGTGCTACCTTGAATTTCCTCGATGTACAGACCCTCCAACAGCTCATTGCTTTCGTGTTCCTCTATTTCCACGTGACGAACACTTCTTTCTTCCGTGCCATTCTTCGATTTGAAGCAGCACCGAGCATAGTGATTTCTTCCATTGCATTTGTAACACGTGGCCCCATAGGCCGGACATTTTCCCCTGTCATGAGACGCTGTACAGAATTTGCACTTCATTATTCGGCGCCAGTCTTCGTGTTTGGATTTTGCTGTGTCCACCGGTGGCTCTGCCTTCTTTACAGCGTCAATGTTACCCGTTTTAGTGGTTGGTGAGATGAAGATTTTCGACTGTTCCTTAGATTGCTCCGTAATTCTGCATAATTTGATGGCCTTCTCGAGTATCAAATCCGCCTTGCGTAGCAGTCGCTCTCGTAGTTTGATATCATTTATGGCCACCACAATCTGATCACGTATCAGAGAATCCTTAATCGCCCCGAAATCGCAGTATTCAGCTCTTCTTCTGAGATCTGTGACAAATATGTTAAACGAGCGGTCTTCTTGGGTGGTCGTTCTGAAGACGTATCGTTCGTGGGTTGTATTAATTCCGAGGAACACAATACGTTTCCAGCGCTGTTAAGATACATCCAACAGTCCTTTGCGTGATATCTTCGGGAATATTTGGTAGAGTTTTGAGCACTCGTCTTGCTTTGGTCCCGAGAATACTTCGGATAGTTGCTATCTGTATGGCATCGTCCTTTTCGTGAAGGCCACTCGATATCCGATACAATTCCCATACTTCTTTCCATTCCTTCCATACATCTGCGAGATTGAGACTATCAATATCCAATTCCGAGGGAGGTTTGATACGTTCCATGTCGGAATTAGGAGTCAGAAAAGTTTCTTTGAAAGAGATCCTGGTACCATGTTATGAGTTCAACTTCAAGAGCTGTCCCTCCCGTTTCCTGTACATTTATTTATCTATTTATTTTTGCGTTGCTATGTGAATTGACAGGTCGGTTCGTTGCTATGGGCGAGTGTTTTTCAACAGCGAGTCGAGTTGAGTTTTGGAGTATTGCGAGCGAATAAACTGATTAAAATATACAAATATCGAACCAGCCGAGTATAATTGTCGTTCGTCAAAGACAAGAGCTTTATTCAGTAGTTTCACATTGTACGTGATCCCTGAGATCACGTGACTTACAACCCACTTATCATAACACAAACAGAAGCCTTGTAGTTTTAGAAATTTAAATTGATTTTACCTATCGTTTAGTAGGTCTTTTACGAGAGTTCTTACAAATTAATTTTTTTATCTCCTGATATTGAGTGTTAGCTTGCGAATCACCTCCCACCTCCCTTTCCGCTCCCATGAATTAAAAAACCGAAACTGAAAGGGTGCTGAGGGTGAGGGGGGAGGGGGGAGGGGGGAGGGGGAGGGGGAGGGCGTTAGTCACGCATGTACGAATGACGCTAACCCACGTGAATATTTGGCCTCACCAAACAATCAAGGATATCTTTGATAATTTCCTCGTTAGAATCAATGCCAAAAATTCGGAACATCAACGTGTTTTGGTTAAAACGGTCATCTCAATTTTACACTCAAGTGAGGGTGGACGAGGAGCGTGTAAACAATTGATAAAATTAAAATTGCCTCATACGTTGCTCTCGGACGGACACGATGGAGCCAGAATAGAAAAAATGCATCTGTTATCTTCCTTCATTAATTCAAATTGAAGGCCGTTAATGTGCACTACATAAGTACGATGGAGTTTCACCAACCAACTAGTTCCCAGAGAAACTAATTAACTTGTGACAACGAATGAGCACGTCATAATTAAACAGGAGGTGGTGTATTTAAACAAAAATTCAGCTTCAGCTGTCTCATGTGCAAAGTTGAAAAACTCACAATAGACGGTTCGCTAAAATTATAAAGAGCGTTATTTCTGGGAACATGCTCTTTGTATTCTACTGCTTCGTTCTCACGGTTTTGGCTTCCCTGATACCAAAAGGACAAGGTGAGATTTTCCTATCGTTATATATGTCTTAACAGATAGTCTAAGAAGTCTTTCAAAGTTTACTAAACATCGAATTACTTTTTAATATCCTTTTTCGCCATAAACAAGTCTTGAAAGTCATTTTGCAACACACTTTTTGAAAATCAAGCGAGTACAAACACAAAAGTTTTTGCGAACATGATTTTTGGAGTAGCCAACAGTAGAAGGAAAAAACTGACTCTACGAAGAAGTCCGTGAACCGAGTTTTAATTTCGACTCATCGATCACGCATAATATATGCGATGACTTCTGGCAGACTGTCTTCGCACTGAAAAATTTTTGAGAGGTTTACTTGAGCCCAACTGAAATGGTTCGGCAGGCCCAAATTAAAAATTTACACAGCAGCGAAAATCGTCAAGCGACGCAGTTTAGTCTTTTTATTCATCACAAAAAGAGAAATAACGTACGTTTCGTTATCTAATGTAAGAAAGCCCGCTGTTTGGCGCAATTTAACGTTAAGTTGATCTAAAGGCTGATAAAGCACAGATCGAGAACTTTGTGTATTTTTGTGAGCTGGTAGATGAAAGGAATTGGTCATTAAAGATCTTAGCCTACCACAGAAAGAATTTTTCAAATTAGCTAGAGGGACACTTTCACTTCACTCAACCTAAACAGGTGATTTTCGACAAAAAAGTTTGTTGATTAAGAGTTTTGTGTGATCATATCGGAGACTTATGACAATAGTGTCAATGAGCCCCTTAGGTGTTTTATAGTGCCCGGCCCAGTACGATTGTGTGATAATAAAGATATTTCCCCAAACTCGCAACAAATTAAAGGAATGACCGCCTTTGTATTCCAAGGTAAGATCGAAAATTTTTTAAACAGTTGCGTCGGAACATCTTCTTCATCTTAAAATATCTCATATTTGGAACTTAAATATGATCTTCACATATAGGATTTTCATATGTTCACAAATATTGATTTTCAACTTAGATGGAAATAAAATATATTTGATTATACTCCAGAACACAAGTTGATGGTTTTGTAGGCAAAAATCTTTAAACACGTGGACTCTAGATTTATCAAAAACGATTATTGTTCAGTTTACCTAGTTGAAACTGGTAACAGGAATATTTGTCGGTATTAGAATTAGAGTGGACAAGTTTTATGATAATCAGAAAAGATTATGGCGTCATGCGATATGATTTATAACATAAGTTCCAAATAGGTTCTTGAGGAATGAAAGAAAGCTTGGTGAAAATTCTGTTTGATGGAAAACCATGGACATATTCACCACTGAGGATGAGTTTTTGAAAAGGAATTAATCATTAATTGATGCAGACATGCTTTTTAGGCTGCGAACTCCACAATCAACACTTAACTTTGAGTCTGCGTTTTCACTTAGTGAGTAAATTTGACAAAAAAGCAAACTTGTTGTTACAGCTCAGCCTGCCATCAACATCAATCAGAATATTTTAGTGATCCATCAAAAAACTAAATGTTGGTAAACAGAAGTTGAAGAGCATAGTGTGAAAATGCCAACTTTACCCTTTAGCGTAAACGAAAAGAATATTTTTAGGAAACGTAATTAACTCTTCGAAAACAGTGACCTCAGTACTCGTTCTCCTATTTTCCATATTTTTTAAAAGTTTTAATGTCAGTTGCTACTTAGGTATCAGAACTTAGAAAGCATGTTTCATTTCAACAGATCCCTTTTTCACTCGACCATAATTTGACATTTTTAGGATTTGTTGTTCCTATTGAACTCAACTATGCCCTTACAATGTACATGCCCGAGGCTAACTTTCAGCGTTTCGCCACCTGTTAATTTTTAATGCATACTATGGATGGAAAGTTAATTTTTAGCGGTAAAAACCTCGGACCAGGGGCCCGTTTCTCGAAAGTCCCGGTAACTTTACGGACCCGTAACTATGTTTTGAAATCAAAATTTAAAGGATAGGAAAGCAGGTTCTGGCACCCAAACCAGTCCCTTTTGTTTCTTTAGCTGATACTTTTATCACATCATTTTCAAAGCTTTTGAAATCCCTATCTTGAATGAAAACAGAACAGCTTTACGGGCCCATTAAGTTACCGGGACTTTCCAGAAATGGACCCCTGGCGTTGAAAGAAGTTAGTAAAGAAGTTATTAACCTTCCTAGCATTTCATAAAGTTGATAAAACCGTCAGCATCACTGACACGCAGTGAGCTCAAAATCTGAAGTCACGCGACATCAGTAACAACACATCCTTTCCATGAATTCAGCTTTGAATTAATAGCAAAAAAAAACTCCGAGAAAACTTTCTAAACGAACTAATTAATATTCTCGGCATGACGACGATTATAAGGTGATAAACACGAGTCGATGTACATATCAATACCAGTTGTTCTTGAACTTCGGCACCGATCGATCGATCGATAAGGATAGCTGACCAAAGCGAACGTAGAGTTAAAAATTTCAGTAATCAGTTACTAAAGAGATTGACATAGATTGGTGGTAATCCAAGAGTCAAAAACCAAACCTAAACTAAAGCAATATCTACCTTAAGCAGTCAGGGCGGCAACGCCAAGGAAGACGTCGATTAAAAAATCAATTTCTACTTTTAATTAGAATTTCCAAAATGGCTGCATGTGTTCATCGTCTCATACGGCGCCACACCTCAGCCTCAACATTATGTATAAAAGTAGCGTTGAGTTCCAAATGGAAATTAAAATAATTTGCCGTCGCGGTTTCGGTTCCCAGACGACGCAAATTTTGGTATTTCACGTTGTTGTTTTGCAAAGGACGGCTAAGAAATGTACTTAGTTTTAAAACGCACGTGCTGAGTTATTGCTCTGCCAATTAGATCTTTTGTTTTTCCCCGAGTCTTCGGTGCTGTCGCCGTTGTGGTTTGCTTAAGGTCCCTAATAACTCATCACCAGTCACACTGTTCCATAATTCCAGTTTCCATTGAAGTGCTGAGCGTTAAAAAGCAACTTTTCTAACTCAACGTTATTATTTTCCAGGTAACTGTCGCAATTTGGAGTTTACCAGTTTTCCTAAACCTGGCTACCGGATGGACAATCACACAGTTCGAACTGTTGAGGTATTCGACGAGGATATCTGCATGTTGGAATGCTACCTGGAACCCAACTGCGTCAGTTATAACTTCCATGAGTTAAAAAAGGAATCTAATACTCACACTTGTGACCTGAATAACGCTACTGCTGAACACGATGAGGAACTTGTAGAGAGCAAAAACTATACCTATCGCGGAGCTGAGGTGAGAATGAAATATGTAAGCCAAGAGTACGAAACCTTTTGCTCATTGAAGGTTTGTCACGAGACAGTGGATCCCTCAGGCTCCGTCATCCATCTGAATTCCCCTTCCAAGAGCAAAAATTTAGTGTATGAGCATTGCACGCTCTTGTAAGAAATTTGAAATACGGGAATGCTGGAGGCCTATATTTTCTATTTTTTAATGACTACCTCTAAGGCTGTTCTGATACTTTGTAACAAGTCACGCAGACTTTGCTCTCGCGCACGAGCAGAACGCGAAGAAATGTGTTCAACGCAAATATTTGCGTCAATAACCAAGAAGTGTGCGTGAAACTGAGGTAAATGATGAAAAATGAGAGTACATGCGAAGGCAGACAGAAGATCTGATAGAACCGAAGAGTATGCAGAACGCACGAACACGAACACACGTACGCGTGCAGGAATCAAGCTTGCTGAGCTATCTAAGTGGCCCAATTCTTTTTCTTTTAAGAACGCATGCGTGAAAAATCCCTGCAAGAATAACGCAACATGCCAGGCTGGGTTTACAGACAGAGATTATCGGTGTTTGTGTGTTCCTAGATCTGGATTTAAAGGCCATAATTGTGATGAGGGTAAGGAAACCTTTACATTTACGATTAGTAGAAGTATGACGAATGTATAACAAAGTGCTCATTTTCGAAGCTGGATTCGTAACTTTGGATTCGTAACCGCCGCCTGGTTAGCTCAGTTGGGAGAGCGCCGGACTGCTGTGCGGGAGGTCGAGAGTTCAATACCGGCCGGACCAACACTCAGGGTCTTAATATTAACTGAGAAGAATATGCTTCCTTTCTTTAACATCAAGAAATGGTTAGATATTCTAGTCTTCTCGGATAGGGACGAATAAATGGAGGTCCCGTCTCCTGCAGGGTTAGGGGCAGGAGACGTTAATTTCCCACGCACGAGATTACTGTGTGATGGATGTCCTCCCCTGGGGTGGGTTGGGTGGGTATACAGCGCTTTGGACAATTAGTGGATTTTAGCGCTATATAAATACAATTATTATTATTATTATTATTATTATTGTTAGATTTTGTTTTTCTTCTTCTCGCCATTCTTAACTTTCTAAGTCGGTGAGAAACTGTGTAGGGCACGAATATTACGTCAAGATGACACCACTAATTTTTTTAGGAGCTACATTACAATGATATTCATAATTTCCTTCGTCTTTAGATATAGACGAATGTAACAAGGAGGAGCACGGCTGTGGGGGCAACACGGCATGCAACAACACGAATGGATCGTACAAATGTAGGTGTAAACATGGATACCAAGGAAATGGGACAAATTGTACAGGTAAGTATTCTTATCTGACAACAGGAAGCGTTCACATTAGCTTACATTACGGGGAAAGTATTTGCGGCAAGATTATTTCAAACTCATTTTTAAAACTGTGATTTAAACTTTGTCGCTTCAGACATAGACGAATGCGCTAACGTTGTTATCTGAGGCGACTTAACGAAAAGATCTCACTTACAAGATATTCCTCTTCGTGTTCTAGCTATAGACGAATGCACTGACAGAACACACGAATGTCGGATGTAAATGCTGAGTGTAACACTATCCAGGAATCTTACAAAAATGAATTTAATGGGAATGGAACTAACTGCACAGGCAACTTAACATCACATTTTCTTTGATGACTTCCATCAAAAGCAGAAATAACAGAACTGATTCACTTGCTCTTCTTTTTCTTTTTCTAGACATAGATGAGTGTGCCGAAAGACACCATTGTGATGTAAACGCTGACTGTAACAATACTCTGGGATCTTACAAATGTACGTGTAAAGATGGGTTTCATGGAAATGGAACTAACTGCACTGGTAAGTATTTCTCAGATTTACTATGTTAATGTTTTCTTAAAATTTTAAGATCAATACGTTAGACAGATCTAGAGAGGAGCAGATTTCACTCAAAACCTGAAAACGTACATTGATGAATAGATACAGATCAGTATGAAAATGCCTCACACGGCTGTGAAACACACTTGGGGCAAGAAGGAAGCTTTTCAAAGTAATATTTCACACTTTGTTGCTTTAGATATAGACGAATGTGCTAGCGGAACACACATCTGTGATGTTAATGCTGAGTGTAATAACACCTTAGGTTTTTACAACTGCACATGTAAATATGGATTTGATGGAAATGGAACTAACTGCAATGGTAAGTATTTCTTAGGTATACAATGTTCATTTTTTTCTGAACGTTCCAAGATCAAAAAGTTTCAAGTGTTTAGACTAAGAGGAGACGATTTCATACGAAACTTGAGAACGTATTCTGAAAAATACGGATGCAGACAAGTGTGAAGTGTAGCACACGGCCAACCATCTAAGGACGGTTTCTATGGAAACGACACAAATCTTTGTGGTATCGACTGAAAAATTTTTTTCATCATTTCCATGATCGAATGTCCCGTTTTATATTGAATGTAAGGTTAGCAAATACTAACGCGAAACAGCTAAACGTGAAAACATTGGTGGAACAAATAATACTTTCTGTGCTCAAGAGCGGCTGAGAATTCCTAGATTGCTTCTTGAAGATATTATTCTTTACGGTGTCTCCTTTGTCTTCTTTGTTGCAGTGAAAGTGTGGCCAATTATCATTTGTGAAAAGAATAGTAACCGAATCAGGTGTGAAAACGAGAGAAAGATCGACATAGTGTATGCGAATTACGGAAGATTGGACCGAGGCACATGCAACCATACAGAAATGTCGAACACAAACTGTCGCTCTAAGAACTCTCTTTCAATCGTGCAGACAAAATGCAACGGAACAGTCAGCTGTGAGCTGGTTGCGACAAATTCAGAGTTTGGTGGCGACCCATGTGGCGGAACATTTAAATATCTGGAAGTCAAATACAAGTGCGTGTTAAGTAAGTTGGAAACATAAATTATCAGTATACTGTGTGCAAGGAAGAAAGGCGAATTTCACTCAAAGTAGGGAACAAAATAAATGTGGGATACTGATACAGAGCTGCTTACAAGAACAAATGAATTTTATACTTCACGGTTGAAATTTGCCTGAAGAACGTGCAAAAACGAATAACAACAATTTTAGTTTTATTTCTTACGACTATGGCTATTTTAGCGACAAATTGGTTTTGCTTGTAGGCCAGCTTAATTTAAATACTGCGTCACAGCTGATTAGACTTTGGCTAAAAAATATCACCTATTGATATCTGGCGAGAAATTAGGACTAGCAGGTATTTATATGAGGAAACTATCGTGAAAACAGGTCTTTACATTCTAGCGTATTTCGATCATTACATATCTAAGAGTGCTTTTCAATTGACAGTGATGGTTCATCATGCAACTCTTTGTTTTGTACATTTTATTTTATTTTTTTTTTTGTTTCATCAGCTCAAAAGAAAGATCGATTTACAGATTTCAAACGGCCAGTTAGACCCCATGTCTTTGTTTTTCCGGCATTCGGGTCGACTATATGTTCTCGCGTATTTTTGGTGTCATTGGCGTAAGTTGAAAATTATCCCCGAAATTTAAAAGATTATTCTATTTTCGATTCGCATGGTGTCCTTCGCTTACTATAATCAGAGTCCGCCGTTTGTGAATATTTTTGTTTTGGTTTCACGATTTCCAGTCGATTGAAGAGTGTTCGGCTTCACCTCTAGCAGTATCCTGAGAAAATGGAACACTGGCCAGGGATAGATACCAACTTGTAGAAGTGGCGACTGTTTGGTGTTTTTTTCCCATTTTGAGACTCAGTCGGTTCTGTTTCTAAGTCCATCATTCAGGGTACAAGAGCGGTTATATATGCCAAGGTGATGGCACGTTCAAGTTTACGCAAAACTTTATTTACTTGCTAGATTCTAATATTTCTGTCAACTTCTAGAATAATTTTCAGGAGGGTCTCGTGCGTTTTGACTTGAAATGCCGAAGAACGCTGTAATCATCATATAGGAAGAACGTTTATCCCTGATAACAACGAGGTTTTAATGCATGTAAACTTAAAAAGAACTGATACATGCTTATAATTTTAATTATGGTAACATGGTGGAAACTACGGTTTGTTAAAATCAATAAATTAGCTCTTAGTTCTTGAGAGTTGTTGGTTGTTGTTGTTGTTTTCCTTTGTGTCAGAGCTCTGATTATAACAGATGGGGGAAGACCGAGCTAAGACTGTCACTGACGTCATCGACAGTCGAAACTGGAAGTTTAGATCTAACTTCAAACAACAGCCACCATCGACCACTAGAATTTAAGAAGGAGAAAAACGTAATATATACCCCTGATTTGTTCCCGAAAATCCCAAACTGTAGGGTACATACATGTCTAAGACGTTTTAGCAGTTTGTCTACAATTTGCCATGAGTTTTGCGATCAGCTGAAAATTTTCCAACACCATCAAAACAGCACCATACTTCACAGAGGGTCCTTAGAGAGTGATGAGGACCCAACTTCAGGTTTGAATTATTTGCGATTTGAAATATGAGCGGGATTGACAAAGCTGTGTGTAAAACAGTAGACAACAAACCCTCTTGGAAATAAAAACAGAAAATCGCAAAATAAGCACTTCGCAGTTTATTACACAATACTTGTAGTCGGCGTTCGCAACTATGCTAAAGTTCGATCTCTAACAGAAAATTATTTCTACCTACTCCAGCTTATTACCCATAATAGGAATGTCTTGATAATACCTATTCGCTAAGGTCTATTTTTTTTACCCATCTTTATTGCTGCCGTGATCACAACGTTCACAAACTGATGTTCGTTAAATTGATTCAACTTCTTTAACCATGAACACTTTGCTAAACGAACACCGTGAGAACTAAAATAAAATTACAAACAAATTACAAATGAGAAATAAAATAACGATTTACAATTAACGGTACAACGATTTCGTAAGCAACTTTCGCTTAACTTAATATTTTAAGTTTAAACTTACTTCACAGAAGCGATAAATCACAATCAAAGAAAGAAGGATACAAATTGCCTAATCAAATAAACTAAAAAAGCGTAAAAATATTTACCTTAGTGCCGCTATCATTAAAACAATGAAAAAGTTTTAAGCACGGCGGCTAAAACTTCGCTTTCAGTTGAAAGATCTTGCGTTAACTGGTATGACAAGAAAAACAACTTAACCGCTTATACAGCTTGCAGGCTGTCGCAGCGCTTTCTTGACTGAGCGCTTGTGATACGGTAGAACTTTCTAGAAACGAAAGTAGCACTCGCGTATTAGCAAATTCACAAACAGAAGACTTCATATCAAACTCACGGGGTACAAATAGTCTCTCACTGAATTTCGTGACCACGCCCACTTCATCGGCCCACTCAAATCGAGTGCGATTTTTGGATGTTATATCATTTTGCCGACTCTCTGTATAAAAAGTTAACAATGTACCACCGAAATATTGTACTATAATATCATCGCTTTCCATTTTGTGTATTTTCGTACTACAAAGTAAAGTTTTTCCCTATTATTTAATCACTTTCACCAGAGTGTGGTGAGGGTCGCACAACAGAGCGAGGCTCCAAATTAAGTGTGCCCTATATCCCACCCATCCCACCCCAGGGGAGGACATCCATCACACAGTAATCTCGTGTGTGGGAAATTAACGTCTCCTACCCCAACCCTGCAGGAGACGGGACCTCCATTTATTCGTCCCTATCCGAGAAGACTAGAATATCTAACCATTTCTTAATGTTATAGAAAGGTAGCAAATTCTTCTCAATTATTTTAAGACCCTGAGTGTTGGTCCGGCCGGGGCTCGAACCCCCGACCTCCCGCACAACAGTCCAGCGCTCCCTCGTCATTTTCACCTTTTCCCGAGCGGGTCCGTCAAAATTAAGAAGGCGTTCGCGGTCAAAACAAGACCGAGCAAGTAGTCTTGGGCGATTTCTCTCTTACGCAAGCGCAAATTGAAAATGTACCGCCAAAATCAAAGAGAGGAACAAATTTTCTTTGTTTTGATATGTAAATTGTCGAACAAGGAGCAGATTGAACCTCGTCAAATGGCTAGTCAAAACAGCCACACCTTCCTCCTTTTGTTCGTTTCCTGTTTTATAAGCGTGAAAGCAGTGGGAAAAGAATCGGGTAGCTCGGAAAGCGCTTCACCATCGTTTACTTACGAGATAAACAAGTAAGATTTGTAAAGTGATTTTCCGAAAGAGTCGGAATAAATACATTTTTTTCAGGTTAGATTTCTGTTTTTACCCTAAACGTCGTCCAATAAATTTTTGTTGCATCCTACTAATCTAGACAATTTCGAAGGAAAATATTCAGATGCTTCACCGTCCCCGAAGGGGGTTCTGTCCTGGTGTACCGATTCACAAGGGAATTACCATTGTTCTTTCTTTGTTTAGGAGTTATCGGTTAGCTATTATGTATTGTTTGGTCTCTTGTATTGGCTCTTGTGAACCGGTACACGAGGACAGAACCCCAAAGGGTCTCCACTCATCGAAGCGTGTACTGTAGCCAATGTAGTGAATTTTCAGTCTCTTGTTGGGTTTATCAACCTCCGTGACTTCAACATCATACAATTTTGTATCTTTTCCCTGTGAAATGACCTTTTTAACAGGGGTGTATGCAGAGTATTCGTTGCAGAATCGCTTTGGTTCTCTTATCTCTCTCTTTGGCTTGTCCGCCATTTTGAAAATTTGCTGAGGAGGGCATCTGGGTTAGCGGCCGCGCCAGGCTGGAACCGACAAAAACAAATGTCCATCGCAGTGGGGAAACAGTTTGATATGATTTAAAGTAAATAAACGTCTCTGCGATAGTTCTAATAAAGATAATAATTTCCTTACTACGGCGGCTGGTACCAGTTTTCATCATTTTGATGGTTTGTAACTTTGAAAGAATACGACAAATAGACTGACCAATGCCAGTTGAACACTTTTATAGGGTTGAATTAGATAATCATTGGTTATTCAAAAATAGGTGTCACTTCGTCACAAGCAGTTTCCATGGCAACGCTTTCATAGGCTTATTCAGACGCATTTTTTAGCTTGTGGCTTAAATAATTCAAAAGCTAACCCGGTGACCCCGAGTTTTTTTTTTTCAGTGATTGCTTTTGGCACTTGAAAAGGAAAATGCACAAAGATTTTCAAAAAGTTCTACGGAGCGGAATTTCAGAAAATCTAGAAAAAAGGCAATTTTCACACATCGCAAATTTCCTTCCGCAGAATTTTCTATTTTCTTTTTTTTTATGATTCCTTTCGACGTTATTATCATATTGGAACAATAAAAAGAAGGGGTCACCGGACTTGTTTTCATGCAATAGCTTTCGTGAGTTTACCAATTTCCACGCGCGTTCTAGCGCATTTAAAAATCTGGATTCTATAAGATCGGCATTTGCTCATGATCTGTTATAGCTACAGCTGACAATTGCGTGTGCTCGCGCGGGCGCCTGCGATCTGATGTTTACATACGTAAATTCGCCTTTACTGCTAAGAAATCATTAAACAGCTGTCAAAGACAGCCTCCCGGGCTCATCTTAAAAATCCTTCACACGACTTCTGGCTACATCATTTTATTTTCCATGAAGTTTCAAAGTCTTCTTTCACTTAAGGTAGATTATCCTTCGCTTGAGTTGTTCTTTTTTCGCCGTCGCAAGATTTCAAATCGGTTGAATATTTCTTTTAGATATGAAGTGAAGCAACCTTTACTTCTCCAAAAATCGTCTTCTTTATCTTAGTTTCTTTCTCCTGCATTCACAGTGGCCATTCAACACATCAAATACACGCTCTTAGGTAAACTTCTCACAAAAGTAGAAAAAATTCCACACGCCGCCATCTTTGTTTTGAATTTTCATCTTTTGATCTCGCGCTTCTTTCGCACGTTTCTCTCTCGCGCGTCACGCAAGAGTGACCTGTTCCCCGCGCGAGGAAACTGGTACGAGCCACCTTAAACTAAAACGTAATGTTACGAGGCCGCGCGTGCAACTAAATTAAAGGTCGCGCGCTGCTCTATTGCGTCAGTTACAATCTCCACAGAATGATTTATTTCCTATCGCCGGACAGACCAATTATTGAGAAAAGTGAAAAAAAAAAAAATCCATGGTTACTTTCTGTCCTCGGGCAAATTGGCAAAATCTGACTAAATTTACGTTCTTTTCATTGCCTAAACGACCGACTCGCTTTCATGAGAGGGGAGGAATAAGAAATTTTTACGAGGATTGTTTAAGCCGACTTTGATACTTAAAATACAATACAGAATTGTTTGCAGTAGTGTGTTCGTTCCTCAAAATATATCTTATTGAATTTTTATCTCCTTCAGTCTTTGAAGGTGTAGTTTTTCAAAATTAATGCCTATTGTTACCTCTTTAATTTATTTCAAGCAGGACTTTATCGCAAACCACAGGCTTGGTACCTTGGATAACACCGCAAATACAGCACTTGACGAATAAACGTTTTAAAATGCTTAAAATGGTACAACGTCTGGGTAATCCAAATCTGTGGGCTGAGTATCAGGAGTTGCAGAATAGAGTGACAAGGGAAGTGAGGCTATCTAAGAGCAGATACTAGTTGGAATTGTTCAATGAAGTGAAGGATTGTAAATCCTAGTGGAGACTGGTAAAAAATGCGACAAACGGCAAATCCATTGCCCCGATATTAGGAATCAGGAATGCGGATGGAAAAGTTGTCACCTCCGATCTGGACAAAGCGAACATACTTAATGAGCATTTCTCAACTATAGGTGAAAAACTGGCCAACGAATTTCCGAACGCCAACTTGACTCAAAGTAACGTTCATGTATCTACCGTAGCGTCTTGTGTTATGAACATAAATTTATCGCATGAGGTTATTGTTAGTTCGACGGCCAAATTGAGAGCCGATAAAGGCTCTGGGCCCGACAGAGTTGCTCCAAAACTTTTAAAGTTTGCTGGTGACTCAATTATTCCATCTTTGTTCTCTGTTTTCATCAAATAAGCGCCACCTGCAACAGTGTTCCGGCTACTTGGAAGGCTGCAAACATCTCAGCTCTCTATAAAAGTGACGATGAAACTGTCAAGCATAATTATAGGCCTATTTCGCTATTAAGTGTACCAGGAAAACTGATGGAGTCTATAGTGGCGTCAACTATTACCATGTATGTCTCTGAACAAGGACTTGGGAACCCTCACCAATGGGCGTCTAAAAAAGGTCATTCCACCGAGCTGTTGTTAGTGAAGATAACGGATGACTGGAGCCAAGCGACCGACAAGAAACATGTTGTAGGCGTGGCTTTTGTAGACTATCGTAAGGCGTTTGACGCGATTCCCCAGTCCATTCTGCTCCGAAACTTCAAAGTCTTGGTGTAGCTGGGGACGTATGGTGTTGGATAAGGAATTACCTCTCTGGAAGAACGTAAGTAACGACGATTAATGGGTGTCAATCTCAAGCTATGCAAGTTACTTTTGGTGTACCTCAAGGGTCGGTGCTGGGCCCTACCCTGTTTTCCATCTTTGTAATGATCTGCCCAATATCACTGAGGGAATAGATGGTGACCAATACTCATGGTCTTAAAATAAGTGAGGAGAATTTGCTACCTTTCTATACCAAGAGACTGTGAGGTGCTCACCTCATAGTCTCTTGCCTATACTCAAGAAATGGATAGATATTCTAGTCTTCTCGGATAAGGAGGAATAAACCGTAGGCCCCGTCTCCTGCAGGGTTAGGGGTAGGAGACGTTAATTTCCCACGCATGAGATTACTGTGTGGTGGATGTCCTCCCCTGGGTGGGATGGGTGGGTGTTGGCCCTGAAAAGCCCCTAGGGGAGTGGTCAATTAACCTATGTATGTATGTATGTATGTGATCCACAGCTTCACATGTACGCAGACGACACCACCGTCTATGTCTAGGATCCGACCTATGATCTGGTGGCTTTCAAGTTGAATGAGGTCCCAGCAAGGCTATATACATGGTATTGCGAGAACTGTCTCACTCCACATCCCACCAAGACGGAATACATGCTGCTTGGTGGACGCGGAAAATTGACTGGGCCAAAACAAGCTATTAAGATGGAGGATTATGTTATCGAGGAGGTTGTTTCTACAAGATGCCTAGGTGTTCAGATAGACAATGCTCTTAAATGGGATCATCATGTATCGGAATTAGCGAAGTCATTTACTCAGAAGTTGAATTTACTCAAATCCTTGTATTTCCTGCCTAAACAGGCGAGAACTGATTTTTATTTTAAGGTTATTTTGCCGTTTGTGACATTTGGTATGTTAGTTTGGGGCTCCTGTAGTGGAGTGTTTTTCTCAACCTTAAAATCTATACATGTTGGAGCGGAGAAAATAATATTGGATTGGTGTACGCCAAGCAAGGAGGTTCTTGCCACAGTAAAATGGAATACCTTAGAGATTATGTATGAGAAACGATCATTAATCTTAGCGCATCAGGCTTATTATCAACTTTTACCTTGTCCTATGAACTGTCGTTTTGAAAAGTATGTAAGTAGTTACGAACTCAGGAGGAAAATGACATTTAAGTTACCTAGACCTAAGACCGATATGGTCAAGAAATCATGCTCATACAAGTCTATTACTCGGTGGAACGCTCTGGAAAATCAAATGAGATCAATTCAAGACGTTGACGCTTTTAAAAAGTCACTCAATTTTTAAGCCACCTATATTATAATGATTTACTATGTAGAATTTTTATTGTTGAAAATATGTAGAAATCTTGCATTAGTCTTCTTGTAATTAGTTAGGAATTTAGTCTTATTGTTTGTACACGACCACATCAGCTTTTGCTGAATTTTGTATCGCGTTTAAATAAACGCTGTTGTTGTTGTTGTTATTTGTGATGGACATCCTGTTAAAATATTTTCATTATTGAAAGTAAGACTTTGACAGCTGTTTTCACGAGTTACCACAAGATCAGAGAAAAAATTTTCTTACAGAAGCAAGAAAACAATTACAAACGTTTTTCTGTGGAACAATAATCGGTACGAGCGGTCGATTAAAATTGAGCAATATTTAAACATCGCGAATCAACATGTGTTAAAATTCGCTTCAGTTTTCAGTTTTTTCTTTCTCTTTTCTTCAACCTGTTCATAGTTCTAAAAATACAAAGATAAGCAGCTCAATGTTAGCTGCATAATTTAGGAATCAATACCGTCGTTGTTTTCAACTTTCGAGGAGCTACATAGTATATTTTGGAGCCTGAGATCTTGAAAAAGAAAAAACCAAGAAAAAGTATATGAAGTGAAGGGAAATAATATTTTCTGCTAGAAAAATACCGTGTGCCCTTCAGGGAAGCCTTTGGATACACTAAAGCATGGCTGGCACTTGAAGGTTTTTAAACTGCGTGTTAGGGACAGGAAGATTGATTAAACATTAAAGTACTGAAGGTCAAGTATTCCAGAAACATTTCTAGAACTTTCTCGTGACCTTTAAATAAAGAGGAATAATGAACACGTTATTGGGGAATAATCAGCCTAAATCTTACAGTGAGTCTCTAACTGATATAGCTCTGTGGTAACTACTTGAACCTAAATACAAATGAATAAATGCATAATTGATTTCCCCCGAAGGAGCCTTCTCGAAGATAACGGTCTACAATGATTAACTATCAACTACTAATTACGATACACGATCTAGAACCATAATATTTAAAATACGCTCAATCAAAACGCTCTTTAGATTCGGAATAGTTCCTTATAATGCGACTCGGAGGCTAGAATCATAGATGACTATGTGCTTATGAGGTTCTTTCATCCTCATAATTTGGATATATCAACAAAGTTGAAATGGCAAATTGGCCACCGTAATGATTACAAAAGCTGACGTTTCGAGCGTTAGCCCTTCGTCGGAGCGAATAGAGGAATTGTGGGTTGTGTGTGCTTTTAAAGGCAGAAAATGGAGCTACGTTATTGGTGGGTGCATGGCAACGAGAAAAACATGAATAAATTAGTGGAATGAAAATTAATTTATTCATGTTTTTCTCGTTGCCATGCACCCACCAATAACGTAGCTCCATTTTCTGCCTTTAAAAGCACACACAACCCACAATTCCTCTATTCGCTCCGACGAAGGGCTAACGCTCGAAACGTCAGCTTTTGTAATCATTACGGTGGCCAATTTACCATTTCAACTTTGTTGATATATCCAAATTATTTCGTTACTCCCACCGACGCAGCCCCAAACAGTTTCTTTCGAAACTATCAGCCTTTATTCTTTCATCCTCAGTCTATAATCTCAAGAGAAAACGTAACTGACTCCGACGAAACTCCAGCTGGCCCCTTGGGGTGTGAAATACAGAGTGGCTGAATGATGCACAAAAAGTTTACCTAGACACAATTTCAAGTTCAGCTGGCTGTTGGTGGACTGCGCTTAAAAAGAGATCCTCACAAATTTGCAGAGGGCCACGTAAAGTCAGTTCAACAAACACCCAACTCCACCAGGTATGCTTATAGGCTTAAACCGCTAGCCGTGAACATTTACAAACTATAACCGATATAGAAGCTAACCACAAAATTTACCTATTCACCATATGTCACTCTGGAAGTGTCATAATTTAGACTGTTATGTGTCTTATCTTGTGGCTAATGCGAGAAACACTGAGAAAATACTCCATATCGACCAAAAAGCAGCCGAGACTAGCTATGCTATTTGTGGGTAGTAGTTGATTATGTTAAGTTAAGTTTAACGCCATTAGAATAAACATCATAAACATCATTAACATCAAGCAGCAGCAATCTGAAATTACCTTTGTTGCTTTACTTTGATGGTAAAATATGGCTCTTAAGGAAACGTGGTAAGAAACTTCACAGAAATCTCAAAATGATGACCTCTCAGCTAACTTGCAGAAGAGTATAACTCCCTCATGTTTACCGGATAAGGCAGCAAAAAAAGAAAATAGGCCTCTTTTTCTTAATTGTTAGTTCACTTATATTTATATACAAGCTTTTATATTTAACTTTTTCTTCAGTTTAGTGGATTACAAGTAGCTCATTCAAGAAGTTCATACATTTTGCAACCAATTTTTTTTGGCAATAAGATTGCAAACGGTTTAAATTTTAGCCTAAATGAAAGTTTGCTCCAAAAAATAGGCATGTCTACAATGCTTTCCATGCAAGTTTTCTTTCACTGCAAAGCAGCTGTCCATGAACACTGTCGATTTTTCGATGCCTAACAATGAACAAGACGACTATTGGTAGAGCTTTGTATATACAACAAAGTCGAGAGGCTTATTGGAACTCAATTGAAATAGCTCTGCTTGACAAAACTTTTCTGCAGTTTCGCAATAAAATGTTTAATACTCGTGGGCAACTATAAAGCCAGCAGGTCTCTAAACTTTGAGCTGAAACATCATAAAACTTAGCCGTTTGAAACAATTTGGCTGTGAATTTGTTCAAATTTCACAAAATCTAAATAGTAAAAATCGTGGATTCTCAGTTTAATCAACACAAAGTATTCACAATAGTTAATATTCTTTTAAATCTATGCTTCCTTCAAGGTATGAGTCGTCTGAGCTCTTTTCACCCTGACGTTTCCTACGCGCGCTGATTATGTCTTGATGTGTAATTGATTTGGACGAAGAACATTTCGTTTTATCTAGTGAATAATTACTAACATTACCAGTTTTGTTAAATTCGTGTCGATGTTTTTATTAAGATACGTATGACAAGGCATTGACTACTTTCATAAATGGCTGCCTGATTGATATTCTTTTGTTTAAATTTAAATTAGCCTTTCTGGCCTCGTTCTCCAGTTCAAAATTCAAAAGAATGCATTATCTCAAGCGAGGCTAGTGAGACTAATTTGAATTTAAACAAAAGAATATCAATCCGGCAGCCATTTATGAAAGTGGTGTATAGCTTTGAGTTTTTATGTCTTTGTTCAAGGTGATAAACTAATTTTACCGCAAGACATGAAGAAGAAAGAACAGAACGAAAAAAAAAAAAGCAACTACTCCAAAATATATTTCATCCCTTATTTAAGACGGACTAATGGACATTTAACTAAGGGTGATGTCGGTAAGTCTTATGCGTTAAGTTGTTTTAATTTGGCACCACTGAAGAGATCACGTGCAAGTTATTAAAAACTGTCATGTTTAATTTGCCGCATAAGTAGTTTGTTTTCAAGCTACTAATTGAGCCCTGAAAGAAGGATTGAACTCACTCTGATAAAAAACACTCTGTAGAGGTATTTATCTTATACGCTATGTGGTTCTTCAAGTTAGTCTTTGTAAGGTTGGATGTATTAGTTTTTTGAAAAAAGAATATGAGTCGCAAAGGGTATTAGTAGCTTTTTTCTTTCCACTATGAAAAGTTTTCATAACAAAAGGCGATCTGGTGGTCAGTCAGTATCCTGATTACGAAAACTGTCTGATTAAGAAAAACGCTTGAGGTTATTAATCAAACAACTGGAAAAATTTATTTAGGAAAAACAGACAGGAGCCCAGAAAATTCTATGAGCAGATTATTATTATTTATTTATTTATTTACTTAATGATTCACCCGAAGGTGGGTGTAAATACAATAGGACTCTAAGTCCCCTCCAAGATATTTACGCCCTTAATCCCAACCCCTAAATTAGATTTAAAATCCCAACCCAACGCATTAAGAAAAAGAACAAACATATAGTACATAATTTACAACTGACTGCGGAATTAACAAGGACAAACTGTAAAAGCATTAACTTTACGACATTTAGGACAAATCAACTTAAAGGTACGAACATTATCTCCATTTTATTTAACCTAAGAAAATAGAAAGATTTGAGCTTAGTTTTAAAACAAGACAACGAAGTTTCAGCTTTGATATGATCGGGAACAGCATTCCAAATATTAGAAAGTCTTACAAAAAATGAATCCCTAAAAAGTGAATTTCGAAAGTATGGTGTTGCTAGGTAAATTCCCGATGCACCACGACGTGATTTGCTATTACAAAATTTAACATAGTTTTCTATGTTAAGTCTAACGATCCCTAGTTAACAAATGGTAAACACCACAGCGTACGCTATTGAGTTATGGATACACGCGGGAGATTGCTAAGCACGAAAGAAACGTAAGAGTCGCTCGAGGCGATAGCCGAGAGCGACTCTAGCTTCTTGCGTGCTTAGCAAACCTCCCAAGTGCATCCATAACTCAATAGTGTACGGTGTGGTGTTTACCATTTGTTTTATAACATAACATTGATACATTGTAGCTAAAGAGTTCCCTTTTATTTAACAAATCTTACGTGACCAGAAAAAACAAGCGCGCGCGGAAAAATAGTCTTTGCATTTGCTCACGTCAGCAGCGTACACCCATGGGCAAATGGGGGACGTTAAATTGACCAGTCAGAGCGCGCGCCTTACTTTGGTTATGTTATAATTTACATTTAAGAAAGAAAAGCAGGTCTAAATATTATGTTTGTTCCATGTGAGGTCCTTAGTGACTGTAAGCCCAAGGTCCCATTCTTTGGTGACAAGCTTTAGCTCGGTATTGTTTAGGTTATATATACGTTGTAAGCTAGTTTTCTTTCGGCTTATTTTCAGATTGTGACACTGTATAGGCTGGAAGTACAGTTCGCTTAAGGATGACCAGTTGCAGAGGAGGTTTAAATCATCTTGGAAGTCACAGATATCAGATGCAGCTTTGTTGGTTTTGAAACATTTCGAGTCATCAGCATACATGGCTAGAGACGAGGACTTTAGAACATTCGGCATGTCATTTACAAACATCAAAAATAGTACGGGGCCTAAAATTGAGCCCTGTGGAACTCCAGACTTAACTATACTCCAGGTTGAAAAACTGCCATTTACGACAACACGCTGTTGTCGCCCGGTGAGATAACTCGAAAACCAGTCCAGCAGTGAACCGTCAATTCCAAACTTGCGAAGCTTTGAAAAAAGTTTCGCATGACACACGGAGTCAAAGGCTTTAGAAAAATCTATTTCAACTTTAAATCTTTCAAATCTATTTCAACTTTCATAAAAGGCGTTGTCCAAACAATGATTAGAATAAGGAAAACCGACTATTTAGACGTTGTTTCACCTGAAAGGTGTTTAGATTGCGTCCAGGCACCGACTAGAGAACAATAGCAAGATAGATCCCCACACATGTAATACCCTCACACTCTGTTTACTAAACTACTACGCTAGGAACACTTAAAAGAGTACACCTATCGACGTAATATGCCGCGTCGAGAAATTTGGCGTCCTGGGGCTCGATAAACCTTTAAGAGGGGTACGATCAAAAACCGGAAGCTGTTACATGCGACAAACATTTGACCAATTCCAACTTTAACTATACAAAGCTCTGTTGTTCTGTTTTATGGCAGTTTGAAATCATTTGTGGGAATAAATTAATTTAACGCCGAGCGATCTCTCTCAATACTAATTCTCTGTCTTGAAGAAATGCCATTGCAAACCAAAAAGAGGTATGCCTTTTAAACTGTGAATCTTTAAAACAACGCAAAAACCTGAAAGGGCTGAAAATAGACTCTTTATTCAGTGCACAACTGCCAACTCCACAAGTTTTCTCAGTTTTGAGATTAATTCTTGCGTTTTTGACATTTCCCAAATGAAGTAAGCCATGAGCCTGACTTTTCGAAACTCTTTATTTTAAAACCTACATAGAGCGTCGCTCATATTAATCACACAGAAGCTAATATGGTAAAGACTGTATACTAGCTCTTCTTTCGCTCAAAGAATGCGAAGAGAATTCAATTCTACTGACAGCAAAAAAATGTGATTGGAATCGACTAACCTAAGACACTCTGCCGTTCGTAAAAAAGACAACATCATCAAAAACAGTTTCCTTGAAGAGATTGACTTTGTTTCGAAAGCTCTCCTATTACTCGCGCATGAACGGGGGAGAAGTTTATCCACTGAGATGTACTTCATTAGCATCAAGAATTAAAGGCAATATGGTAAAGAAATGACAGAAACATTTTCCATTTGGTTCCTATCTCGCTATTCATTGTTTCTCTCAACAAAAGCGCCACAAATTTTGCTGCGAAATGGGTTGCTGGCGGCATCTCTACTTAATCAATTTTTCGTCCGCTCCTTCATGCAAAACTTTTCAGACCTTTAAATTTTCCAAATTCTAGCTCATAACTTCCCAAAACTCTGCCCAAATTCTATCACGGTGCTTTTCCTTGCGCCCCATTTCACAAATTTCGAGGGAAAAATTCTTTTCACTAACACAGAACTGCAAGTAAACTGTGATAATTTTCTTCATTACACATTTTCTTCATTGTTTATCTTGAAGGCTGCATGACAATTTTTTTTTGTTTTGTTTTTTTTTCTGCGTTGTGTTTTAAAAAGGAGGATTTCAGAACAGGGGAGGGGGGTAGTTCTGTTGCTCTAATTATCCACTGTTCTTAGTCAGCCCTTATATAAAAGCTCGTTAATTGATGCCGTAATATCCAGACCCAGCTATGATTATCGTTTTTTAGCTAGGAACAATGCAGTGGATATTTCGTTATTTTCTTGTCTGTGTTTCGTTCACCAACCTTGTGACTCCTGAGGATCAATGCAAGACAGAAATTAACATTCGTAGCATGGCTCTCAGAGGTTTCGTTTTTAAGAGAATGGCGGTGGCAGCCCCTCATAGCTGTGATATTTTTATGTGAAAGGGAAATTACCTGCCAAAGCTATAATTTCAACAGAAAAGAAAAGATGCGTGGATTAAACAACCGCACAAAGGAAGCAAGACCTGAGAATTTCCGCTCAGACCCAGCTTGGTTTTATATTCGCCGCTTGAACGGAAGAGACAAGTACTCGGCCAATAACATTAAATAATAATTATCAATCGAGTTGTAAGAACACTGTTCTCTCGATAAGTTTAGAGACAAATCGAAGATTTGAGACCGGACGAAAGTTATTAAAGGTTCAGTATCAGCATTAGGTTTCTTGCGGTGAAGTCTGATCATAGCTGACTTGAGATCTTTGGGCATCTTACCAGACGTGAGTGACAAATTGACAATATTCTTTAAAATAGGAACTAGTATATGGAAGCATTTTTGCATAATTTTTGCCGGTAGAGGATCTAGAGAGCAGGACTTTATAGTGCTCTTCTTGATCAAATCCAAGATGCTATTGTCATCTAGTTGCTCAAATGAAGACAGTCTTGTGGAGTAATGTATGCTTACCTCATGAGCTAGAGATGTCGGTGAAATCATTTCCAGATGTTGATCTGCAATTTGCGAGTGAATACGCTCAATCTTTGACTTAACAAAGTCTGCAAACACATTAGAGAGGTCTTCATTATTTATAGATGTGGGATAAAGTTGATAAGCATTGTTGTTGAAAAGTTTATTGACAGCTCTAGTGTCACTAGAATTTTCCTCAAATGTGGAATAATAAGATTCTTTAGTTTTACGTACAAGCTGGTTAACAACATTACACTGTAGCAGATATTTATGTTTGTCATCATCAAGTTTAGTTGATTGTCACCTCCTCTCAAGTCCTCGTCGTAGTCTCTTAGCATTCGTTATTTCGTCGGTGTACCGGGGAGCATTGGGATGGAGTGTAATAGTCCAGGCTCCGGTTGTTCAGAGGGAAGGTAACGCTATTCAACGGATAAATCGCTATCCAGCAGATAAGTGTTACCAAAACGTACTGCGGTATCCACCGGATAGAGATTTATCCAGGGTATAGCGTTATCCATCCTTCGAACAACCGGGGCCTGGTCTTTAATGGAGCCAGTTGTTCAAGAGCATCTGAGGTGACAGTCTCATACCTGGCTGTGAGGGAGTTTAAATCCAAGTTGTTGTGTAACAGATCTGAATGAGATATTGTGTCATTAAACTTGTCAAAGTCAAAGTTCTTTAGTCGACGGGAAACGATAGTTTTACGTGTTTTAAGTGGCTTTGCCTGCTTAAGATGAAACGCAATAACCTTATGATCGGAGATAGCTGCTCAAAAATGCGAAGGTTGTTAAGAAAATCGCCGGCTATGCTAAATCTTGTGATAACTAAGTCTAGAGTATTTCCCAAAACGTGCGTAGATACGTTGACATGTTGTAAGTGAAATGTGTTTAGTAGAGATGTGAACTTGAAAACATTATCATCATCAGCGACATCAACGTGAAAACTGAAATCACCCAAAATAAGAATTTTAGCGCTGCACGAAACTACCTCACCAAGCAGAGTAGAAAATTCATCCATATCAACATTCAACCCATTACTAGCTGAAATAGACGGGCGATAAACGACGATAATCAATAAAAAATCAAGAGTAATTAAGAATAAACAATGAGTGAATACAAACCAAAGCATGAGGTGTTTAAAAAAATCCTATTACTTATTAAAGCATTTTCAAATAACGTGTAGTTTGACTCGATCATTCAATGGGCCTCTTTTGAGTTCTTCTGTAAAAATTTCATTTAAAGTGCATCCTCTTTCGGCCCTACCCCACCCCCACCCGTTATGTGACAATATTCACGAGGATAAAGCAAAGAGGAAGTAAAAAAAAAAGGTGAGATTCGGGAACACGGTTTATTGCATCAAAAACAGTCGACGTTAACGTGCTACTTAATTTGCTTTTCTTAAAAAATCGTAAGATAGTGGATAAAACCCGAGAAATGAAATTCTAAAAAAATTGACTTGCCATCATTTGTTGTCCATGGCAAATATATTTCAAGGCACCCTGAATCTATGAAAAACAATTCAACGCTCACATAATTTTTGTCCCTTAAATCACAAAAAGATAAAGTTAATTTGCTAAATTTAAGAGCAATTATTCAGAATACGAGTCACAACGTAATTGAATTGCAAGAAAGAAAATAACTCTTACAATACAGAAGTTTAGGTGCAGCAAGTGTTTCTCGGAAAATTATCCTTGACCATCGATATTATTGATGAAGATCTTCATAAAAGTGACAAATTTGTATTGTGGACCGAAAGGCAAGGGGACAGCTTTTCCTGGATCAGTGATTTTGTTTCCCTTTCCATCCTTGTCAGTGAGAGCAGTTTGTCCAAGGGAGCTGGCGGCGGCGAGGTTACTCTGGGGGAAGTGGCGGGGCTAATGCAGAGTTTTCCTGTGGGGGAGGGGGTGGATCTTTTAACACTGGAACAAATCAGCAAAATGAATGTTGTTATAATAGCGATGATGGTCGGGTAAACATTATATTCATCCAATGAAGTGAACACGCCCGCACATTGTTGAAGCGTGTTGGTAATTCTGTTTTAAAGGCTGGTCAAACAATTATTTGGTCATTCTTTAGATTTTTTTTTGGTCAGAGTTTTAAGGTGTAGTTTTACCAAAGCAATCTGTGGTACTGAAGTTAGTTTTTTTCTTTAGTTCAGAGTTTGTAGAAACAACATTTGAAAGAGTAGATTTATTCGTGGATGTTTTCCGACACAAACTATTTGATCCCTGCTTCGTTCTTTTCCCGACTTTTTCCGGAGCAGTTCGTCAGACGTTGTGTTTGCTTGTTTATACAGCACAGATGGCATGTGTTCAGCTCTCTAGGTCAGAGGACACAAACACTGGTGTAGTTATTACAAGCTGTCTAAAATTTTCCAGTTAACAAAGTTTAGAGCGAGAGATGTATTTTTATACATCTCACGCTTTACAAACTTTATCAAAATAATTTAGTAGCTATCAGGACAAAGCTGTTTATCTGATAATACAGTTTCGAAGTTCAAAGCAACAACCCGTTACACACGCAAAGCGGTTTCTCCTAAACGGCAAGGGATGACATAGCAACCATGGAACAACACCAGATAGAGTGCAAATATTTAAGTGAAATTACAGCATTGATGTACATGGTAGTTTAGCGCTTAACGTTCATAGAGATTCAGAAACCGACTTAACTTTTTAAAGCTTTTGGTAACACCTAAGCGGGAAAGGATCCAGAGAATTGTGGAAGAGTGGGGCCGAGAGAACAGAGCCCCAATCTATGAAATAAGGCCAAAGTTACAAAAGACAAAACAACCGCTAGAAAAGGGGTGGAAGTGCACAGTCCTAAGCTGTGTTTATTTGAATACGCCCCGTGATGTTTAGTACCTGTTTTAACTTGTCTGAATGTCATAGGACCTTAAGAGCTGTGTGATTTTACTGATAAAGCTTATCTCTGATTCGATCTTATTGCACTAAATAAGAGTGAAGTAAGACAGCGAATAAAATATTGTGTAATTCTAAAGGAGAGAGGGGCTTTTTCAATGCTATGTCATTAAGTGAAATAAACGAATACTGACTCGCTCATCTAATGAACTTTTACACGTTATTTATCAGTTTTAGTAGATTTTGACTAAAAGGGCTCCCAGTCCGATTGCAAAAGACGGCTCACAGACCTGTATAGTGGTCGTTACCGGAGCTAGAAGTTTAATTGACTATTTGTGTTTGTGTTCTGTTAAAAATATATTCCACCGGACGGCATGTTAAGAGCAACTGAACAAAATATGGTTTATAAAAAAGTACGTAAAGATCCTGCTCTGTTATCATTTTGGATTTGTTTCTTACGGCTAGGGCCATTTTAGCCACAAATTCGTTTAGCTTGTAGGCCAGCTTAACGTAAATACAGCTTCCTGGATTATTAGACTTTGGCTAAAAAATATCACCTATTGATAACTTGCGAGAAATTAGGACTAGTAGGTATTTTATGAGGAAACTATCGTGGAGACAGTTCCTTACATTCTCGCATATTTCAATCATTAAATATCTAAGAATGCTTTTCAATTGACAGTGATGGTTCATCATGCAACTCTTTGCCTTTTTTGTTTTTTGCTTTTTTTTATCAGCTCAAACCAAAGATCGATTTACAGATTTCAAACGGCCAGTGAGACCCCATGTCTTTGTTTTTCCACCGTTCGAGCCGACTTTTTATGTTCCCGCGAACTTTTGGTGTCATTGGCGTCAGTTAAAAATCTTCCCCGAAACTATCATTTCATTTTTCGATTCGCATGGTGTCCTCCGCTTACTATCAGCAGAGTCCGCCGTTTGTGAATATTTTTGTTTTGGTTTCACGATTTTCAGTCAATTGAAGAGTGTTCGGCTTCACCTCTAGGGGTATCCTGGGAAAATGGAACACTGGCCAGGGATAGATACCAACTTGTAGAAGTGTTTGGTGTTTTTTTTTTTCCCAATTTTTATACGGGGGAGTGGTGGAGTGAAGGCCTGACAGTTTGAAAATGAGACTCAGTCATTTCGGTTCTGTTTCTAACTCCATCATTCAGGGTAAAAGAGCGGTTATATATGTCAAGGTAATGGCACGTTCAAGTTTACGCAAAACTTTATTTACCTATTAGATTGTTATATTTCTGTCAATTTCCAGAATAATTTTCTGGAGGCTCTCGTGCGTTTTCACTTGAAATGCAGAAGAACCCTGTAATTAGCATATAGAAAGAACGTTTATGCTTGATAACAACTCGAAATTAAATATCTTGGAAACCGTTCGTAGCCTCTCAATGCATTTAAACTTAAAAAGTACGCTTTATAGGAGCCGTAATTTTTAGTGTTGACAAACTGATACTTGCTCATAATCTTATAAATGGTAACATGTTGCAAACTACAGTTTGTTAAAATCAATAAATTAGTTCTTAGTTCTTGAGAGTTGTCTGTTGTTGTTCTTGTTGTTTTCCTTTTTTTCAGAGCCCTGAGTATAACAGATGGTGGGGTGTTAGGACTTGGCGGCGTGTCCCAACAAAATTCCATTGTAATTGTCAGTTTTTAAAAGGGTGCTAGAGCTGGCAAGCAGGATGGGATGGGGGAGTGCAAATTTTGTCCTGGAAAGTATGTCAAATTGCAAAGGCTTTATTTTTTTTGTCCCAAATAATTTTTGCATGAATAAGGTATTCAGTGTTTCCGCACCATTTTAGGTTCTCTCGAAGTAACGTGGTTGGATCCCACGACCGTAGCTAATGATTCTCACTGACGTCATCGAAAGTCAAAATGGAAGTTTATATTTAACTTCAAAGATCGGCCACAATCGACCACTAGAATTTAAGAGAGGGAAAAGTGTAATATACACCCCTGATTGGTTCCCGAGAAACCCAAACTGTAGGGGATCATATCTAAGACTTTTTAGTAGTTTGTCTGCAATTTGCCATGAGATTTATGATCGACTGAAAATTTTCCAACACCATCAAAACAGTACCATACTTCACAGAGGGTCCTTACAGAGTGATGAGGACCCAACTTCAGGTTTGATTTATAAGTAATTTGTACTATGTGTGAAGATTAAAACAAAACTGTGCGCAAAACCGTACACAACAAATCCTCTTGGAAATAATAACAGAAAATAGCAATTCAAATGGGCCAACGATTTCCAACAGAAACGGAAGGACTAAAAAATAAAAATAAACTCAAGCAACTAAAAGGGGTTGAATTTATTTCATCATACCAGTGCCTAACTGTGTAATGCTTGTCTTATGTATTCTCACCCTTGTGAATTAAACAGCGCTACAAATGTAATTTTGCGTTTGGTCGATTTGTTCAAACGTTATTCTTTATTTATTTATTTATAGTTTTCCTTGCTGCAGGAGTTGGTCGGCTTGATGTTTAATTCATTGACTTATTCAGTTGCAATTAGTAACTCTTAATTTTTAAAACTAGAAAAAGCGAGGTTTAGCATCAATGTTTTTGAGATACTTTCAACAGCCAGAGCTTGGGTATTATTTTCCTTCGAACAAGCTTATATGTTGATGATGATGATGATTTTATTTAACTCAGCTCGGTTTTACAAGATATATAGGTTAAATTTACATAGCAACTGAACACAATACAGCAAAGGAATAAGGAGAAAACATTTAGCAATAGAGTAGGTAGCTGGTTAGGATCATCCAAATAGCAAAGGCTAATCTAGTGGATGACCCCTATGTTTGCTATGCCATTTGGTTAAAAATGCCAAAATAAGCACTCTGCAGTTTATTATACGATACTCGTAGTCGGCTTTCGCATCTATGCTAAAGCTCGATCCCTAACAAAGAATTATTTCCTCCTACTTCAGCTTATTACCCCTAAGGGAACAGTATTTTGATAATAACTATTCGCTAAGGTCTGTTTTCTTTTGTTTTTTTAGCCATACCAATAAAATGATTCATTTCCTATCGCCAAACAGACCAATTATTGAGAAAAGTAATAAAAAATATCCATAGATACTTCCTGTTCTGAGGCAAATGCGCAAAATTTGACTTTAAAATTTACATTCTCTTCTTTGCGTAAACGAGCGACTCGCTTTCACGAGAAGGAAAGTAATAGGAAGAGGACATTTTTTCGAGGATTGTTTTAGCGGAACTTCCATACTTAAATACAATACAGATTTTTTTGGAGTTTTCGGTCCTATGACATTTTAAAAGGAATGGTGTGCGTGTTCCTCAAAATACAACTTATCAAATTTTTATCTTCCTCAGTCTTTGAATATGTAATTTTCACTATTCCAGCATTGTTACTATGTCTTTAATTCATTTCATTCAGGGCCTAATAAAAACCACTTTAATTTGTGATATGCCGAAATATCTTCATTATTAAACAGAAGGCTTTGAAAGCTGTTTTAACGAGTTACCACAGGATCAGAAAAATGTTTTTCTAACAGAAGCAAAATAACAAGTACAAACGTTTTTCTGTGGAACAATTATCGGTACGGCCGGTCGCTTAAAATTGAGCAATATTTAAACAACGCAAGTAAACATTTGTTAAAATTCGCTTCAGTTTTCATTTTTTTTCCCCGTTTTCCAACCTGTTCATAGTTCTAAAAATACAACGATAAGCAGCTCAATGTTAGCTGCATAATTTACGAATCAATACCGTCTTTGTTTTCAACTTTCAAGGAGCTAAATAGTATATTGTAGAGCCAGAGAACTTGAAAAAACAAAAAAACAGCTACATAGTATATTTTGGAGCCAGAGAACTTGAAAAAACAAAAAAATAGCTGCATAGTATATTTTGGAGCCAGAGAACTTGAAAGATCAAAAACAAATATAAATAAAATGAAAGGAAACTATATTTTCTGTTGGAAAAAATAACATGTTCCCTCAAGCGAAGCTGGAATTTGTGGAAGCACTAGAGCATGACCGGCACTAAAAGGTTCTTAAAATGCTTGTTATGGACAGGAAAACTGATGAAACATTAAAGTATTTAGGATCAAGTATTCCAGAAACATTTATTAAACTTACACGTGACCTATAAATGGAAAGGAATAATTAATTTTTTATATGGGAATAATTAGCCTAAGACTTGCAGTGAGTACCTAACTGACAGGTCTCTACTGGTAACTACTTGAATCTAAATTCATTTAAATCAATACATACTCTATTGTTAGATGCTTTTTCTAACACTCAGTGGATACCTTTTTATTTCTGACTTTGGTTTGTCTATCAGAAGTTACTGCTAATGGGACTAGCTCAGATCTCAACTCGGCTCAACTCAACTCAATTGAAATTGAAATCGCAAAAGATTAATGAGTCCATTTATACTGAATCGAGAAAAGTCGACGCCAACGAGCTGCTTTTGTTTTTTATAATAATCGCAAGATAGTGGATAAGACCCGAGAAATGAAAATTTAAAAAATTAACTTGTCATCATTCGTTGTCCATGGCAAACATATTTCAATGCACCTTTAATCAACACACATAATTTTTGACCCTTAGATCACAAAAAGATCAAGTTAACTTGTTAAATTTAAGAGTAATTATTCAAAATACGAGTCGCTACGTAACTGAATTGCAAGAAAGAAAATAGCCTCTGATAATGCAGAAGTTTAGGTGCAGCAAATGTTGCTCTGAAAATTATTCTGGACCATCTATAATGTCAGTAAAGATCTTCATAAAAGTGACAAATTTATACTGTCGACCGTAAGGCAAGGGGACAGCTTTTCTTGGATCAGTGATCTTGTTTCCCTTTCATCCTTGTGAGTCACAGCAGTTTGTCGAGGCTTCTGGGACCAAGATCCACACTCAATCAATCGATAACAATGAAATTCTACCTCTAAAAAATATAAAAGTAGCGGTGGAAAAAGAAAACTACGTGAGACAAATTGCAATAGCTCCAAATCATTGAGATCTGATGTGGTATAAAACTAAAATTGTAATGGCTTATTACAATTACAGGGAAGAGATGCTTTTCGGTGGGGAAAAGAGAAGTCCGAGAGTCATGAAATTCATAACTTGGAATCGTGTCAGATTTTGTACTCTTTTATGTTCATGAGCATGTAAAATTTATAGTGAAACTTACGCATCCACTTGATACAGCATTTGCGCCAAAGTGGACTTGATTTTGCTAGAGGCGATCACCCATATTGAGTCCTTTCGATACAGGTGGCACCGTAATTCATATCAACTTACGAAAAAAGGAAGCGTGGCAAAGGAAAAGAACGTTCAAATAGTAATGATACCGATAAACGCTATTATTTTACAAGTTTCTTAATTTGTTTTAGAGAGAGTATAAGGGGGCCTCTGGTACCTTGTTTGATCCTCATTCTTTTTTTATTGGCATTTTTTTTTAGGAAGCTCAGCAAATCGGGATTTGTTTCATACTTTCTTGGACCATCGCAACTATATCAGTAGATCTCAGCAAAGCGTTCGACCGCGTAAACCATGATTTGCTTTTGGTTAAAATACGAGCTTACGGTTTCTCTGAAGCAGCTACAAAATTGCTGGGTGAATACCTAAAAGATCGTCGCTAAAGAGTTAAGATTGATGGCATATACTCTGGCTGGAGAATAGTTAAAGCGGGCGTGCAACGGGGATCTTTACTTCGTCCACTTTTGTTCAACATCTTCATAAATGATATTAATTATTGTACCTCTAATATGGCGCTGAGATTATATACTGATGATGCCACCAGCTATTCGTCTGATGCTTCTTCGATAGCATTACAGTTTATGGTTAACCAAGACTTGTCAACCCTTACTACATGATTTCAACAAAATTATCTCTCTATTAACAATACAAAGACTCAGGCCATGATTCTTGGTTCTTCGACATATGAATATGAGATCCAAATTAATGGCATCAAAGTAGATATTAAACCCACTCTGAAAATCTAGGGCGTCACCTTGGATAAAAGGCTTACCTTTAAGGAGCATATCACTGAACAGCTTAAAAAAGTTTGTGCAAAGACTGCTGCCTTAAAAAGAATTTCTCGATTCATATCGGTGAACACTATGATATCATTATATAAAGCATTCATTGTCCCACATTTAGAATATTGTAGCATATTATTTATTGGTCTTGGCAAAGTGCAGGCCAATAGACTTGAAGACGCTAATTATTACATTTTAAGAACGTTATTTAAAGTTAAAAATAACAGTTATGAACGTCTTTTAGAATTAGTTAAATCGAGTACTTTAAGACAGCGTAGGTATTATCACACATTGATCTTGATATATAAATGCCTTAATTCTATAGGTCCTACTTATATTACTGACTTTTTAATTTTAAGACATGTAGGCTATAATCTCAGGGATCAAGGCAGTAATCTGGCTCAACCTCATTTTAATTCTGAGTGGCTGCATAAATCTTTTTCCTTCATTGCCAGTAAGCTATGGAATAAGTTACCTATGGAAGTTAGGAAAAGTGAAAACATCAAGGCTTTTAAAACAGCTTTGAAGAAGTTTAACTTAGAATTGCTTTTTTAAGAGGCATGTTTGATAACAGAGCAACCGATATTTAATTGAACATTATAATAGTTATAGTAGTTGGGGATTCCTTCAGTATTACATATTTCATATATAAATCGGGTTAGAAGGAACGGTCAATTAATGATGGATCACACATTATAGTAGTTATATCAGTTGGGGATTTCTTACTGCACATTTTCGGATTGGATGGGACGGGTCATAAATCATAAATTGTGAAAGATTACGATTTTCATACTTTTTATAATAGGTCATAAAACCGTAAAAACGAACAATAAAATCCGACGTTTCGGAGTAGTCATGATTCCATTATGAAGGAAAATATGAACGATCATGCAAATTGCGGCATATAAAGCGTTTTTGGCCCGAAGAATTAACATTTATAGAATTACTTTAGCACGAATGGAGTCTGATTGCACGTTAAGATTTGGCATTAACGCTCTTATAAAAAGCATTTCGTACACTAAGACACGATTATGTAAATGTCCGCGTGTGTAGCCTATACATAACCCGCATCACACAGGTCACATTGAAAACCGTAAACAGCACACTGCTGATTTACAATCGGCGGCTTTGGTTCCTTCACACTCAATTCTTGTTCAATTTTTCGGCTCAAAAACACAGGCTGGATGGTGGTGTGTACTTTTAGGCTTAGATCCTTAAGTTGTTTCCTCGTAATATCTGCACAGATTTGATCTTTAAATGGTAAAACCACTCAAATCGTGTCGTCTGTCTCTTGAGATGGTGATAAAGGCCGCTGTTGGTCGCAAATTTTGGAGTCAACGAAGCTTTTGATGGTAGAATTAACAAGATGTTTGGCATACTTCAACCGAGAGAATACTGATTTCAAAAGGTCACGTTTTATTTCCCCTACATGCCCTAGCAAGTCTTGCTCGTGTTGTTTGTCTTTCCACTTGATTACGGACGAGGTAGGCACTCCACATAATTTTCTCACGTAGTATTTACCTTTGTTTAATTTTTGTCTTCTACTTTGTTGAGTTGAGGTTAAAATAAAAACTGCCAAGGAAATTCTGTACTTTTCTGAATATTTTGACCACTATAAGCGGTTACTTAAGAAAACATTATTAGATGATGTTCTTTTAGTTGGTACCGAAATCGGCGGACAGTCTTAGGACCTCTTAGGATTCACGGATTAAATGAGGAAAATAGATGTAACGACGCCAAGATTACGATTAAACGCTGTCAGTTGTAAGAGTCAAGCAAGAATTTCTGTTAAAGAAAAAAGAATACAACTGATGTTTTTTTGTAATTGTCAATTTACCGAGTCGTTCAATAAAATTGCAGACTAAAAAGTTTATTTGTGCCTCAAAATCACTACTACATCACTCGCACCCACGTTACTGCTGATCGGCAATTTTCGCGCTGATTCAGCTCGTCCAGAAAACAAATGCATTATTTTTAGTTGTTATTTTTGCTGAGTCGGTGCCTCACATGTTACTGACTGCTAATTCGCTTTAGAGGAGTTCAGAGGCTCTTGGAACTTAATTTCGAAACTTTGACACACGTATTCATTATTGCATTGTAAGCAGCAAAATAATTTTCGAGATGAAACACGCGTTTACGCAACACTTTAAGTCATTTTCGAATTGAAAGCAGTCAGTTTTACCTCTCTTATATCGGCAGACTCAATTACTAGTTTATAACATAGATTCGATTTACAGTTGACTTCAAGCTAATTAAGGATTAACACAGCTATTTATCGTTTAGTACGTCTTTTACGAGAGTTCATACAAATTAACGGGGGTGAAAACGATTACCAGAAGCTTTAAGCCTTAGCCTTTCGCTGTGAAAATTTGAAAGAGCACCAGATTTGTCCCAAAGATTTGAATCCGGCTGCACCCTCGAATCTTTTTTCTTTGCACCTTTCCGTGAGCTAAACCCCAACCACATAGGGTTGTTGGTTTGCATGGACAGTTTGAGCACAGCCGAAACGAGTCAGATGGAGACAATTTCCAGCAGAAAGGAAGTGATAACTGTTTCTCAATAAAATATTTTCATTTTCACTGAAACGTTCGCGAAGAAAAGCCTGGACGGGTCATTTCATATAACAAAATTGACATTCGATTTCTCTCAGTTTAAATAGTCTTAATTTGTTTGACAGTTTTTTTTTATATACTGATACTGAGTGTTAGCTCGTGAATCACCTCCTACCCCTCTTCACTCTCCCTTTAATTAAAAACGGAAACTGAAAGGGTACTGAGGTGAAGGGGGGGCGAGAGGAAGGTGCTAGTCACGCATGTGCAAAGGACACTAACTCACATGAAAATTTGGTCTCACCAAACAATCAAGGATATCTTTGACAATTTCTTCGTTAGAACCAACGCCAAAATTCGGAACATCAACGTGTTTTGGTAAAAACGGTCATCTTAATTTTACGCTCAAGTGAGGGCGTACGAGGAGTGTGTAAACAGTTGGTAAAAAGTGTTGTTAATTGCCTCATCCGTTGCTCTCAGACGGACATAATGGAGCCAGAAACACATAAGTATTATCGTCCTTCATTTATTCAGTGACATTGAAGGTCATTAATATACACTACATAGTACGATCGAGTTTCACCAACCAACTGGTTCCCAGAGACACTAATTAAGTTGTGACAACGAATGAGAACTTCATAATCAAGCATAGGGTGGTGTATTTGAACAAAAATGAAACTTCAGCTGTGTCATGCGCAAAGTTGAAAAACCACACTGATAGCTGTTCCCTACAATTATAACAGGCGTTATTTCTGGGAACATGCTCTTTGTATTCTACTGCTTCGTTCTCACGGTTTTGGCTTCCCTGATACCAGAAGGACAAGGTGAGATTTTCCTACCATTATGTCTTAACAGATTGTCTTAGAACTCTTTCAACGTTTATTAAACACTGTTTTACTTTTTAATTTCCTTTTTCAACATAACCAAGTTTTGAAAATCATTTCATAAATTTTCGGGAACATGATTTTTTTGGAGTAGCCAAAAGTAGAAGAAAAAAACAGTTACTGACTCTACGATGAAGTTCGTGAGCCGAGTATTAGTTTCGACTTTTCGATCCCGCACAATGTACGAGATGACTTCAGGCAGACTTCGTATCTTTTGAGAGGTTTATTTGAGCCCAACTGAAATGGTTCGTCCGGATCAAATGAAAAATTTACACAGCAGCGAAAATCGTCAAGCGATGTAATTCAGTCTTTTAATTCGTCACAAAGAGAGAAATAACTTACGTTTCGTTATTTAATGCAAGAAAGCCTGGCTGTTTGGCACAATTCAACTTCAAGTTGATATAAAGGCTTCAAGTTGATATAAAGGCTTCAAGTTGATATAAAGCACGGATCGAGGACTTTGTGTATTTTTGTGAGCCGGTAGATGAAAGGAATCACTCATTAAAGATCTACCACGTACAGAAGGAATTTTTCAAATTAGCTAGAGGGACACTTTCACTTCATTCAACCTAAACAGGGAATTTTTGACAGAAAAATTTGTTGATAAACAGTTTTGCGTGATGATAGCGAGACTGATGACAATAGAGTCAATGAGCTTCTTGGGATGTTTCATTATGCACGGCCCAGCACGATTGTGTAATGATGCAGATATTTCCCCAAACTCAAAACAAATTAAAATAATGACCGCCTTTGTATTCCAAGGTGAGATCCAAAATTTTCAAACAGTTGTGTAAGAACATCTTGCTAATCTTAAGATATCCCATACTTTCAACTCAGATGGAAGTAAAATATTTTTTATTACACTTCAGAACACAAGTTGATGGTTTTGCAGGCGAAAATAATTAAACATCTGGTCTCTAGACTTATCAAAAACGATTATTGTTTACCCAGTTTAAGGAGGTCAAAGGAATATTTGTCGACATGAGAATTAGAGCCGCCGGACAAGTTTTTATGATAATCAGAAAAAATTATGGCGTCATGTAATATGATTTTTAACCTAACCCTAACCCTAAAAAACACAAGTTCAAAATTGGTCTTGAGGAAGGAAAGGAAGCCTGGTGAAAATTCCGTTTGATGGAAAACCGTGGACATTTCACTATTGAGGATGAATTTTTGAAAAGGAATTAATCATGAATTGATGCAGACATGCTGTTTTGTCTGCGAACTCAACAATCAACACTTAACTTTGAGTCTGCGTTTTCACTTAGTGAGTAAATTTGACAAAAAAGCAAACTTAGCTTGTTGGTACAGTTCAGCCTACCATGAACACCGATCAGGATATTTTAGTGATCCATCGAAAATTTACATTTTCGTAAACAGGCGTTGAAGAGCATAGTGTGAAAATGCCAACTTTACCCTTTGGCGTTAACGAAAAAAAAATTTTTTGGGAAAAGCAATTAACTCTTCGAAAACTGTGACGTCAGTACTCGTTATCCTATTTTCCATACTTTTTAAAGTGTTAATGTCAGTTGCTACTTCGGTATAAGAACTTAGAAAGCATGTTTCACTTCATCAGATCTCTTTTTCACACGACCATAATTTAACATTTTTAGGGTTTGTTGTTCCTATTGAACTCGATTACGCCCTTATAATGTGCAAGCTCGAGGCTAACTTTCAGCGTTTCGCCACCTGTTAATTTAAATGCATACTATGGATGGAAAATTATTTTTTAGCGGCAAAAACCTCGGACCTGAGGCCCGTTTCTCGAAAGTCCCGGTAACTTAACAGGCCCGAAGCCATGTTTTAAAATCAAAATTTAAAGGATAGGGAAGCAGGTTCTGGCACCCAAAACAAGTCCTTTTTGTTTCTTTAGCTGATATTTTTATTGCATCATTTTCAAAACTTTTGAAATCCCCATCTTAAAAGAAAACATAACAGCTTTACGGGTCCGTTAAGTTACCGGGACCTTCGAGAAACGGGCCCTTGGCGTTAAAAAAAGTTAGTAAAAAAATTATTAACCTTCCTAGCATTTCATTTTGGACGTTATCCTAACCAACAATCCTGAACTGTTCAAGAAATGTGGGGTCTATCAGCCAGAAATGAGTGACCACCATATGGTGTTTGGAGAAATGATGGAGAAAGTCCACAAACACAAGACTCGCACTACTACTTTCCGGCAGACAAAAAGTACTGATTTCGAACAGCTTAACCGGGACTTGGAGGCTGCCCCCTGGCATGTGGGAGAGATTTTTTGTAATGTGGACGATCAATATGATTATTGGAAGGGACTGTTTGAGAGCGTTGTGGATAAACACGCACCTACTAAAAAGAAACGAGTCAGGGAGAACGATATACCTTATATGACTCCAGAATGGAAGCAAGCCATCAGAGATAAGAGAAAATTTGCAGTTCAATTTGCAAAGGATCGCTCTCTTGAAAACTTTGAGCTCAAACGAAAATACAGGAACATTGCAACACGGGAACGTAGAAAGGCAATAAAGGCCTACTGGTATAGAAAATCGGAAGAGCTGAAATCTAAGCCCAGCGAGTTTTTTAACACATTCAGGCCATTCATCAGTACAAAGACAAAAGACACCAATGCTATATGTTTGAAAACTGAAGATGGCGAGGTCGAGAAAGACCAAACTGTGGTGGCTGAACTCCTAGCAGGCCATTTTAATACGGTGGCAGCGAATATAGGAGGCAATCATATCACCAGCCTAACCGAGAATGATCATAGGAACCACAGCAGTGTCAAGGCTATTGAAAGCGGTTACAAGGGGAATAAATTTCATTTCAAAGAATTTAACAAAGAGGAAGTGCAGTGTGCTCTTAAAAATCTCAATGTAAGAAAGTCGTATGGGTGGGATGTGACAGCACCACCAAAACTCTTTAAGGGAGTGGCTGAAGGAATT
The DNA here is from genome assembly GCF_964205215.1 of Stylophora pistillata. Lineage (NCBI taxonomy): Eukaryota > Metazoa > Cnidaria > Anthozoa > Scleractinia > Pocilloporidae > Stylophora > Stylophora pistillata. Next base: position 760,648 of record NC_142528.1, on the reverse strand, counting down.
GCACCATCCCTGACTAGACTTTACAATAACTGCATTGACTTAGGCGAGTGGCCATCTGAATGGAAGAAAGGCGAATGGACCCCTGTATTTAAAAAGGGAGACAGACAAGACAAATCGAACTATCGTCCAATCACTTCACTTATATGTGTGGACAAGATTTTTGAACATTTACTAAGCAAACAAGTGACCAGACATTATGACCCTGCTCTGTACCACAGGATGACAGCTTATAGAAAACAACACAGCTGTGAGACAACCCTGCTGATGTTGATTGAAGACTGGAGGTCTGCAGTGGACAGAAAAGAGCTGGTAACAATATTATCTGCTGACATGAGTAAAGCATTTGACTCGTTAAGCTATTCACTCACTCTAAAAAAGCTGGATGCCTACGGTTTTAATAGCAGTTCACTTGAACTGATTAGATCATTTTTTGATAGCAGGCTAAACAGAGTAAAAATAAATGGCCACACGAGTGAATGGAGAACTATGGAACGTGGTTGTCCTCAGGGATCGTCATTTGGCCCTCTCCTCTGGAACATGTTCCAAAATGATATGGCATTTCATATCCCTGACTCAAACCTTACGCTCTATGCTGATGACCACCAATTATATGTGACAGGAAAAACCTATGAAGAAGTCGAATCTACTCTAGTGACTCAGGGTCAACAAGCACTGTTATGGTATAGGGACAACTTCCTCTTGGCAAATCCAGATAAGTTTCAGTCTCTTACGATTAACCCAAGAAACATAGATGCAGATAAGAAGGGCAGCGTACTCACCATCGCCAATGACGTGATCAGGAAAACTGAAGAAATCAAGCTATTAGGAGTAAATATAGACAAGAACCTTAACTTTACACAACACATTAGCGAAATATGCACTAAAGCCAGCCAGAAAGTAGGAGTCCTCATGCGCTTGCGTAACCTAATACCATGCCAAGCTAAGCTCATACTGTATAAAACAGCTATAATGCCACATTTAACATACTGTCATTTAGTCTGGAACTTTTGTAAATCTTCAGATGGGCGCAAAATCGAACGCATCCAAGAGCGAGCCCTGCGTGCGGTCTTCAAAACAACAACAGAGACATATGAGGAACTTCTTAAGCGTGCTAAGTTACCTACGCTTCATAATATACGCTTACAGGACATAGCAACACTAATGTATAAAGTAAAGAACGATCTAGTACCCAGCTACATATCTGAGATATTTACTCGAAAGGGTACTCGTTATAACCTTAGGAATAGTGACTTTGAAATACCACGATTTAACACTATACGCTATGGTAAACACACACTAAGGTATCAAGGACCATATATTTGGTCCAAATTAGAAAATGGTATGCGTGAACTACCAAGCCTTAGTATCTTTAAAACTAGAATCCGTAGAGTTGACCTGGTCAGCCTAGTGGAAGACAGTGGCAATTGCTGCAATCTTTGCAGCACGTTTTTTTTTTTTTTTTTTTTTTTTGAACACTGTTGATATTTCTAAATATTTTAAAATTTTAATGCATAGTTTATCGGCTGTATTGTTACCTATTATGATACTGTACATAGTTTTTTTTATTAATTTAGTAAAAGTAGGTGTCCCCAATTAGCTCTATGAGCTAAATACATTGACACGGTAATAAAGATTTTATTATTATTATTATTATTATTATTATTATTATTTCATAAAGGTGATAAAACCGTCAACATCACCGACACTGAGTGAGCTCAACATCTGAAGTCACGCGACATAAGTAACAACAATTCCTTTCCATTAATTGAGCTTTAAATTAATGCCAAAAAAAAAAAAAAAAACTCCGGGAAAACTTTCTTAACAAACTGATTAATATTCTTGGCATGACGACGATTATAAGGTGATAAACACGAATCGATGTACATATCAATACTCGTTGTTCTTGAACTTCGGCACCAATCGATCGATAAGGATGGCTGACCAAATGCGAAGGTAGAGTTAAAAATTTCAGTAATCAGTTAGTGGAGAGATTGACATAGATTGGTGGTAATCCAAGAGTCAAAAACCAAACCTAAACTAAAGCAGTGTGGACCTTAAGCAGTCAGGGCGGCAACGCCAAGGAAGACGTCGATTAAAAATTCAATTTCTACTTTTAATTAGAATTTCAAAAATGGCTGTATGTGTTTACTGTCTCATACGGCGCCACACCTCAACCTCGACACAACGTATAAAAGTAGCGTCGAGTTCCAGAAGGAAATTAAAATAAAATGCCGTCGCGGTTTTGGTTCGCAGACGACGCAAATGTTGGTGATTTCACGTTGTTGTTTTGAAAAGAACGGCTAAGAAATGTTCTAAGTTTTAAGACGCACGTGCTGAGCTGTTGTCCTGCTAATTAGATCTTTTGTTTTTCCACGTCCTCGGTGCCGCCGCCGTTGTGGTTTGCTTAAGGTCCCTAATAAGTCATCATCAGTCACACTGTTCCACAATACCAATTTCCATTAAAGTCAGTGCTCAGAGTTAAAAAGCAACTTTTTTAACTCAACGTTATCGTTTTCCAGGTAACTGTCGCAATTTGGAGTTTACCAGTTTTCCTAAACCTGGCTACCGGCTGGAGAATCACACGGTTCGTACTGTTGAAGTATTGGACGAGGATATCTGCATGTTACAATGCTACCTAGAACCCAACTGCGTCAGTTATAACTTCCATGAGTTAAAAAAGGGGTCTAATACTCACACTTGTGACCTGAATAACTATACTGCTGAACACGATAAGGAACTTGTAGAGAGCAAAAACTATACCTATCGTGGAGCTGAGGTAAGAATGAAGTGTGTAAGTTAAGAGTACGAAACCTTGTGCTCGTTGAAGGTTTTACCCGAGACAGTGAATCCCTCAGCCTCTGTCACCCATCTAAATTCCCCTTCCAAGAGCAAAAATTAAGTGTTTGAGCATTGCACTTTCTTTTAAGAAATTTCAAATAAGGAAATGGCGGAGGCTTATATTTTCTAAATCGTAAGGGCTACCTATAGGGCTGTTCTGATACCCTGTAACAAATCGCGCAAATTTTTCTCTCGCACGCGAGCAGCGTCACGCGTGGAACGCGAAGAAATGTGTTCAACGCAAACATTTGCGTCAGTAACCAAGAAGTGTGCGTAGAACTCAGGTCATGATGAAAAATGAGAGTACATGCGAGGGCAGACACGAAGATCCGATAGAACTGAATAGTATGCTGAACGTCTAAACACGAAAGCGCGCGCGCGGTACTCTTCAAACTTGCTGAGTTATCTACGTGCCCTATTCTTTTTCTCTTCAAGAATGCTTGCGCGAAAAATCCCTGCAAGAATAACGCAACATGCCAAGCTGGGTTTACAGACAGAGATTATCAGTGTTTGTGCGTTCCTAGATCTGGATTTGAAGGTCATGATTGTGATGAAGGTAAGGAATTCTGTTAGTCAGTAATGCGACGAATGTATGACAAACTACTTATTTTCGAAGCTGGATTCGTAACTTTCGCTTAGTTCAGTTGTTTTATCTCGCCTTCCTTAGCTTCTTGGCCTCTCCAGCCATTCTTACGTCTTTTGTCAAGGACTACACCAACGAACTTTTATACTAAAGATTTAGGCGTAAGTAAGCAAGAGATTACGCAGGGCATGACACCACTTTCTCTAAGGAACTACATTACGATGATATCCATAATTTCTTTGGTCTTCAGATATAGACGAGTGTACGAGGAACACGGGGAAGCATAGCTGTGAGGGCAACACGACATGCAACAACACGAATGGATCGTATACATGCAGGTGTAAGCATGGATATCGTGGAAATGGGACAAACTGTACTGGTAAGTATTCTTATCTGGCAACAGGAAACGTGGCATCAGTTTACTATATGGGAAAAATATTTACGACAAGATTATTTCAAAGTCATTTTAATGATAATAATAATGTATATCAGATAATAAAAATGTAAGACGGAGTATTTTAGAAATTGTGATATGAACTTTGTCGTTTTAGACATAGACGAATGTGCTAACAGAATGCACAACTGTGATGTGAATGCTGAGTGTAACAATACTCTGGGATCTTACAACTGCACGTGTAAAGATGGATTTCATGGAAATGGAACTCACTGTACAGGTAACTAGTTAAAACATTTCATACTTCGTCTTTCATCTTCATTGTACATATATGAGGAGGCTTAACAGAGGTTTCATTTATATGACATTCCTTTCCATGTTCTAGATACAGATATGAATGCACTAATGGAACACACGACTGTAATATGAATGCTGAGTGTAACAATACCCAGGGATCTTTCAACTCTACAAGTAAAGATGGATTTCAAGGAAATGGAACTAACTGCACATTTTCTGTGGTTACTTTTATCAAAAGCAGAAATAAAAGAACTGATTTACATGCTCTTCGTTTTCTTGTTCTAGACATAGATGAGTGTGCTGATGAAATACACCGCTGTGATGTGAATACTGAATGCCACAATACCCTGGGATCCTACAACTGCATGTGCAAAGATGGATGTTATGGAAATGTAAATAACCGCACAGGTGTGTAGGTGTAGCATAGTTATACTCCGTCTTATATTGTTATCATTTGAGGGACTTAAAAAGGTCACACGTACATGATGTTCTTTTTAGTGTTGTACCGACTAATATTATTGGAAAACTCATTACCTGTCTCGTGAATTCCACGTTAAATTGCCCACGAAAAACGATATGTCACGAAGCGCGAAGCGGTATCGGTTTTCAAGTGTAATTTCATGCGGAATTCGCCAGACAGGTAATGAATCGCACAATTGAATGAAAATAAGCAAAAAAAAAAAAAAAAGCACCAACATTGTTTGTTTTTAACCTGAGAGCGAAAGAAGAGATGCGAAACAATATCTCCTCGTTTTCAACTCGCAATTCCACGCTCAATTCCTCGCTTCGTTAACCATTCAGAACAGGAGATTTTATTCAGTTATGTGATTCTCTAGTGAATCGCATAACTGAATAAAATCTCTCATTCTCAATAGTTAACGAAGCGAGGAATCGAGCGTGGAATTGCGAATTGAAAACGAGGAGGTATTGTTTCGCATCTCTTCTTTCGCTCACAGGTTAAAAACAAACAATGTTGGTGCTTTTTTTTTTTTTTTTTTTTTGCTTATTTTCATTCAATTGTGCGATTCAAGGAAAATTCATTACCTGTCTGGCGAATTCCGCGTGAAATTACACTTGAAAACCGATACCGCTTCGCGATTCGTGACATATCGGTTTTCGTGGGCAATTTAACGTGGAATTCCCAAGACAGGTAATGAGTTTTCCTGTAGAATCGCATCATTGAATACAATCTCGCATTCTGACTGATTAACGAAGCGAGGTATTTAGCGTGGAATTGCGAGTTGAAAACGAGGCTAAATGAAATTGTTTCGCATCAACGTAAGCATCATGCTCGGAGACCCATGGGCTGAGTGGATTTCAAGTTAGGGCATGAAGAGCCCCTGGGGACATTGTCTTACAAGACTAGTTCCAAACGGTCGCAGTCGTTCTGCCATCTGATTGGTTCCAGAAAATCTTTGTGTTTTTCTGCCCAATCAGAGTGAAGTGTGCTTTTAGAGTCCTTTCGTGTGTTTTAACACGGACATATACTAGTAGCCCAGTTGCTCGCTATGTTTGTTTGGACCGTGCGACAGAGATTTGCTTTAGGTGAAAAGTTTCAGTCTCGGCACACAACGTAAGAATCGATCAGATTGTCCGCGAAAATCTTACCAGAAATTATACTGAATACATTCGCAGGTATCACTAGAGAACGTGTTTTAAAGTTTGCGAGGTTTGTATACCAAACGATGGTTGCAGTCATTGATATGTCGCTTTAAACGTTAAACGAGATTTAAGCTTAAATCTTTCTATATTTTTTGGATAATTTGCTGTGACTGGTTTTCGCGTTTTTTCAGGATATCAGTGTTTTACCCACACTGATATCCTGCTTTGGAAATTCCTACGGTCAGCTAACCCAAACATGTGTATGATTTTTGCATTAAATGAGAGGGCACTCCTCGCTGAAGTTAGAAGAGAAATAGCTGTGGTAGTAGAAGGTAGTAGCAACAATAGAAGAGAAGAGAATAAAAGAAGAAAAGTATAGAGTCTTGGTACCTCTTGTTCATTCGCTAAGCGAGTGGTAAAAGCCCACAACAAATTTGGTGGAGGACCCGTCTTCAACAAAACCTGTGGAGCACTCGTTATCTACAAGTTGGTAAAGTACGCTTTTGGAATTCCTACAATTGTGAGCGGAACTTCGCTTTTATCAGCATGCTTTTCCGTTGCAAGCTAATTTGACTTTCTAAATCTGAGTGATAGCCGAGTTCTTTTATAATGATCAAGCCAGCGTAGAATGTAACAGTTTATTTAGTGTATAGGTCAGTTAGCTTCTGATTTGATTATCGCTGTTATTGGTCAATTTCAAAGTTAGCATTTTCCCTTTGTTAGTAGCCTTTTTTTTTTTGGCTGCGTTGTTTTCCTTTTTTCTTGTTGGGAAATTTGGCTCATGTAGTATCTCTTAAATATTCATCCTGATTACTAGGCAGCGAGCGCGAGCCCTGACTGAAGAAGCCGTTCGCCAGGAGAATTTAGCTGTAAGTTTGGGTTCGAATGAGTGGCCAGCCCCTCCTCCACCCGTTCAGCAATCGAGAGTACCATTCTTTTGTTCACTTTTTAAATCAGCTAATAGATCGCCGAGGGCCGACACTAAATCACGGCCGTTAAGTGGAATTCCTACGCCTAGTGAATGTTCTCTAGTTTCTTCTTGTACCGGTAGCCAAAGTTCTGACTCCGAAGAAGATCTTATTTATGAGAGCGGCAAGACCAGAAAAAATCTGACTATAACAGCATTGGAACAAGGTTTGTCTGTTCTGGCTAGCCCAATGGTCGATGTCGAACACAGCGGTCAGGATTTGACTGTCGATATTTTACTGTTAGCACCAGAGATTACAGATAAAAATAGTTTCTGTGTGGTACGACATTTGACTCCACTCAAATTTAATGTTTCAGGTAAATGCTTTTCAGGGCCTGTCCAACACACAAACCTTGCTTTAATTAATTGTCCAAATTCAAGGCAGGTAGTCTCTTTAGACGGATTTGGTAGGTGTTTTAAAAGTGAAGTAGGTTTCTTATGCCCTAAGAATGTGTTAAAGGCAGTTCTAGCTTGCACTGAATGGTTAGGTTTTGCGTGGAATCCAGACCTGAAACTTTCTTTCCCGCGAAACCATCAACCTACTTCGAAGTGCGACCACATCTACCCATTGGCTCATCTTGGAGGCAGATATTTTCTCTCCACCACTTCTGGAACTTTGGCTTTAAGCAATGGCGAGCAACTTAACATTTCTCCGTTGGCCATCTATAACTTCCCTTGCAACGTTAGCTTCATTGGAATGGAGACTAGTTTGGGCACTTGTCCCCAAAGACTAATGGTATCATTACCTTTATTTTCAACGGACACACTTTCATATCTTCAGTGGGATCCCAACTCAGATGATTTTCCTACATTGGAGTTACATCATAAGTCATTGACCATCCACCACCTATCAAGATTAATCATACAGTGATCGACAACTTCGACGAGTTGTTCCAACTTTATGATAGCTCAGCTCTGTCTCTGACGTTTACACAGATGTTATGACGGATAACTGTCCAACATCTTACTGCCATTAAAATTATTTCCCAAAGTGTTTTTCCTTTGCTTTGTACTGTCAACCTGGCCCCACCTTGGGGCGATATTGGCAATAGTAAAAGAGAGCGTATGATATTATTGTGTTTATTACGCAGGATTTACAGCTGTGTTTACAACCCTTGGTGCGAGTGGACCTCAGGGTCCAGACTCAATTGGTAGTCACTACACAGGTCAGGACCATGACGGACAAGTTACAGTGTCCAGCGGTATTCAACTGTGGACAGTTCCACACACTGGTCAATACAGAATTGAAGCAATAGGAGCCTCAGGGGGGTATGGCGAGGACAGTGTCATCAAGAACGGAGGAAGAGGGGCAAAGATGATTGGAAACTTTATTTTTACCAAAGATGAGATCATTCATATACTTGTTGGTCAAAAAGGGAAAAGAGGGAATACCAACCTAAAAACTGCCGGAGGTGGTGGAGGTACATTTGTGGTGAGAGGAAGCAACGCACCTTTGATCATTTCTGGAGGTGGAGGAGGAATTAAAAATATTACAGAACAACATCCAGGATGTGATGCGTCCATAAACACAACAGGGAATGCAGGATACAACTCACCATTGGGGTCAGGAGGAAGAGACGGAAATGGAGGAAATGTTAGTGGTCAATATTCAGGTAAGTAGAGAAAGACGGAAAAGCAAACAGTCAGTATGTATAGGCATAACTTCATTTCAATTTCTCTTACATAGTATGACATCCGAACGGTTAAAAAGGCTTCCCATTGGCTAATTGCGAGTTTGGATTAAACAGAAGGATTAAACAGATGGTAGAAAACACTTTTAAATTCGACTTGTCCATATAACGCCTTTTTTATTACTCACAATATCTAATAGTAAATTGAAGAAAATTCCAAAAATCAATAATTAAACTAATTGTAAAGTATTTTGAGTCGTTTTTCAACCGTTTCCAACCGTTTGCTTTCTCAGACTGACTGGCATTTGAGGAACCAGTCATTATTTATTACCTGGGGGAGGGGGGTGGAGGATTTTGGGAGATCACTTGATTTGCAGGGAGAGCGGAGAGGGAACAGTCCTTGTCAACAGAGTATAAAAGAGGGGTGGGGGGGATAATAAAAATGTTACTGAGCCCTGGTTAGGGTTAGGGTTTTGGTCCATCTGGATTAAACAGATGGACCAAAAAGACGGTAGAACACACTTTAAAACTGACTCGTCCGTATAAACCTTTTTTAATACTCTCAATATCCAATAGTGTTTTTAAGAAAATTCCAAAAATCAATAATTAAACTAATTGAAAAATATTGTGAGTCGTTGTTCAACCGCTTTCAACACTTTAACTTCCTTAGACTGACTAGCATTTGAGGAACCAGTCATTATTTATTACCTGGGGGTGAGGGCTGGAGGATTTTGGGAGATCACACGATTTTCAGGGAGAGAGGAGAGGGAACAGTCCTTGTCAACAGAATATATGGGGGGGGATGATAAGAATGTTACTGAGCCTTAGGTGGGAGGGTCAAGGAAATTATATCATGACACAACCAACATCCTTCGGCCCTCTTTCCCTCACCCCCCCCCCCCCCCCTCTTTTCAGGCGTTAGATAATGACTGGGCCCTAATTTCTCCTTGCAATATCATTACAAACTTACACATCAAGGTTACGAGAATAAAGAAAACGATCACCAACTCAATGGAGAATATGTTTACTAATGTTAGAGTGTGAAGGGTTAATTTAATAATAAAAAATAGATGAGATTTATGGTCTTTATAAGAAACCATTCATCATGTTTTTATCATTGTAGGCGGTGGTGGTGGTGGTTTCTTCAGTAATGGAGAAGATGCAACGACTCCTAAGGGTGGAGGAGGTAAAGGAGGTAAAGGATATCTTCAGGGGGGAGGGGGTGGAAATCACTGGGGTGGGTTCGGAGGCGGCGGTGGTTTACGTAGCAATGGAGCTGGCGGCGGGGGAGGTTACTCTGGGGGGAATGGCGGGGCTAATGCAGAGTTTACCAGTGGGGGAGGAGGAGGATCTTTTAACAATGGAACAAATCAGCAAAATGAATGTTGTTATAATAGCGATGGTCATGGTTTTGTAACCATTACACTCATCCAGTGAAGTGAACATGCCTGCACCTTCGTTGACACGTGTTGGTAATTCTGTTTTAAAGGCTGATTGAATAATCATTTGGTCATTCTTAAGATTTTGTTGGTCAGAGTTTTAAGGTGTAGCTTCACCAACGCAGTCTGTGATACTAAACTGAGTTAGTTGCTTTTTTAACAGAGTTTATTTAAACAGCGCTTGAAAGAGTTGGTTTATTCGTGGATGTTCTCCAACGTAAAGAATTTGACTCCTGCAAAAGCTGTAATTTTTGTTCTTACCATGACTCATCAGAAGTTGTGTTTGAGTGTTTATACAGCGCAGATGTTCTGTGTTCATCTCTCTAGGTCAGAGGACACAAACACTGATCTAGTTATTTCAAGCATTTTAAAAATTTCCATCTGTTTAGCAAGGTTTAGAGCTTGAGATATATGTTTTAGTACATCTCACGCTCGACAAACTTATCAATTAAAAACAATTCTGTAGCTATGGACAAAGCCGTTCACTGATCTGATGATACAGTTTCGAAATCAAAGGAAGAACCCGTTGCACATAAAAGCAAAGTGGGTTTCCTTAACTTTAGGGATGACATACCAAAGAACACTAGCACTCATTTGATAGAGGGAAGCTATTTTAGGGAAATTACTGCAGATGTACATAGTAGATTAGCACTTGGCGTTCTTAGCTGATTCAGTTTGAGAAAAAGTTGAAACTGGTTTCACGTTTCAAAGCTTTTAGTACCCCCTAGCTGGGAAGGATCTAGAGAACTGTGGAAGAGTGGAGTTGAGAGAAGAGAACCCCAAACTATGCAAAGGGCCAAGTTTACAAAAGACAAAACAACCGCCATAAAATAGGGTGGAGGTGCAGAGTTCTCATCCGTGTTTATTTGAATACGCTCCGTGATGTTTAGTACCTATTTGACTTGTTTTAGTGTCATAGGACTTTGAAAGCCGTGATTTACTGATAAACCTCATCTCTGTTTCGGTCTTGTTGCAATAAACAAGACTGATTAAAGTAAGACCGCGAATAAAATATTGTGTAATTCTAAAGTGGGGCTTTTTCAAAGCCATGTTCATTTAATGAAGTAAACGAATATTGACTCGCTCATCCGTATTGCACTTATACACGTTATTTTTGATTATAGTAGATTTTGTGACTGAAAGGGCTCCTAGTCTGACCGCAAAAGACAGCTCACAGACCTGTTTGGTGGTCGTTCCCGTAACTAGAAGTTACTGTTTGTGTTCTGATAAAAATATATTCCACCGGACGGCATGTTAAGAGCGGCTGATCAAAATAAGGTTTATAAAAAAAATACATAAGGATCCCGCTCTGTTATATTGGAATTTTTTTTTATCATGGCTAGGGCCATTTTAGCCACAAATTGGTTTTGCTTGTATGCCAGCCTAATGTAAATATAGCTTCCTAGATTATTAGACTTTGGCTAGAAAATATCATCAATTAATATTTTGCAAGGAATTAGGACTAGTACGTATTTTATGAGGAAATTATCGTGGTGACAGTTCTTTACATTCTTGTGTATTTCAATTATTACATATCTAAGAATGCAGAACTGCCTCTTGGTTAATTAGCTCAATTGGTTGGAGCGCCGGATTGTGTTTTGCGGGAGGTCGAGGGTTCGAGTCCCGGGCGGACCAATGGTCATGATATTTAAAATAACTGAGGAGAATTTGCTACCTTTCTATCAAGAAATGGATAGATATTCTAGTCTTTTCGGATAAGGACGAATAAAACCGTAGGTCCCGTCTCCCGCAGGGTTAGGGGTAGGAGACGTTCATTTCCCATGAACGAGATTAATGTGTGGTGGATATCCTCCCCGGGGTGGAATGGTGGGTTACTTGCTCGTTGTAAAGCGCTTGGGAGCATCTTCCTATGGACCATGCGCTATATAAATAATAAATTGTTATTATTATTACTTTTCAATTGACAGTGATGTTTCATCATCCAACTCTTTGTTTTGTCTTGTTTTGTTTTTTTCATCAACCCAAAACAAAAATCGATTTACAATCTTTGTTTTTCCGCCATTCGGGCCGATTGTATTTTCCCGCGTATTTTTGGTGTCATTGGCTTAAGTTGCAAAATATCCCAAAAACGTTATTTCATTTTTCGATTCGTGTGGTGTCCTCTGGATATTATCATCAGAGTCCGTCATTTGTGAACATTTTGGTTTTTGTTTCACGATTTCCAGTCAATTGAAAAGTGTTCCGCTTCACCTTTAACGGTATCCTGAGTAAATAAAACACTGCCAAGGGCAACATGTAGAAGTGGCCGGTGTTTGGTGTTTTTTTCCGATTTTTATACGGGGGGAAGGGTGGAGTGAAGGCCAAAGAGTTTAAAAATGAGACTTATTTATTTCGTTTCTGTTTCTAACTCCATCATTCAGGGTACAAGAGCGGTTATATAGGTCAAGGTGATGGCACGTTCAAGTTTACGCAAAACTTTACTTACTTGTCAGTTTCTTATATTTCTGTCAACTTCTAGAATAATTTTCAGGAGGTTCTCGTACGTTTTCACTTGAAATGCAGAAGAACCCTGTAATCATCATATAGAAACAACGTTTATCCCTGATAACAACGAGAAATTAAATATATTGGAAACGTTCTTAACCTCTAAATGCATATAAAAAAAAGAACTTTCAAAGGAGCCGTAATTTTTAGTATTGACAAACTGATACTTGCTCATAATCTTAGTTATGGTAACATGTTGCAAACTACAGTTTGCTAAAATCAATAAATTAATTCTTACTTAGTTCATGAGAGTTGCTTGTTTTCGTTGTTGTTTTCCATTTTGTCAGAGATCTAATTATTGCTGGTGGTTATGTAGAAAGAAAGTTTATCCCTGACAACAACGAGAAATTAAATATCTTGGAACCGTTCTTAGCTTCTAGTATGTAACCTTGAAAGGAAAGCTTTGTGAGTTAAAAAGGAGCCGTACGTAATTTTTGGTGTTGACAGTCCGATACTTGCTCTTAATCTTAATTAAAGTCGTTATAGTAACATATTGTAAACTACAGTTGGTTTAAATCAATAAATTGATTCTTGGTTCATGAGAGTTGTTTTACTCGTCTTTGACGAGTACAGATCTCTGCGGGGTAATCGAAATTTGTATGATGCATTAATATTCAGGTGAAAGAAAACAGTGAATAGCCTTGTTTAACAAGACATTCCTCAGTGCGGCTTTAAAAAGCGATGCAAATGGTTGGAGGATTTCCAACACATTTTCTGACTGGACAGAGCAATCAGAAGATATTAAAATAATTCAAGCAGAATTTTGAAAAACGTTATAAGTCACTCTTTATAAGTGTCTCCTTTTCTGAAATAAACTTTAGCGGAAGATAAATAAAGCACACTTTAACATTCGCTAAAAATTGTTGTGGGTTGCCATATAACAATACATCGTTGTAGATGCGGCTAATTATTCACTTACACAATGTGAAGCAAATGAATCGAGACAGTTGGTATGGCGACAATTTACAGCAGAAATCATAAACGCTTTGCCAGTAAGAATTTGAATTTACTGAAATATGACGTGAAATGGAGCCTGGACGGGGCTTTTCATCCAATAAAATCAAAATTCAGTAGCTAGTAACGCGCCAACTCTTTAGATAATTCATCTCCTTGTTGGAATCCTCCTCCCTCCTCTCCTCCACCTCCCCCTCCCCTCCCCCTCCACTCCCCTTTTAAACCAGAAGTAAACTTATGGGTCATTTTTAGAACTTGTGGGAGTTCAACTGTTAAAACGACCGTCTTTTATGTTTTAGTGGAGTGTGGACGGGACAAGGAGAGCATGTAAACAGTTGATAAACGGTCTCCGAGTGACTTGGCCCCATAGGTTGAACTCATGCATGCAGACATAATTAAGCTAACTAAGCAATCTATAACAGCTAATTCCGTCAACTGCCTAGGCCTCATGTAAGACCCCCAGTTGTAGGCCCATCTACCGGAAAACGAAACAATACAATATGGCTCGTTTCGATGAGCTTATAGGCTACCCCAGATCACCCCAGATATAAAGCCTCAGCCGCTTGCAAAGTTGCATAAGCCCCAGGGCCTATAAACAGCAGTTTACGCGGTAGAGGGCAACTTCCTTTTATTATTTGATCGAACTGAATGTCATTAAGTATAATCGAGTTTCATCAACCAACTGCATCCCAGAGAGGCTAACTCAGTTGTGACAACCACTGACAACTTCATAAATAAACAAAGAAGGTGGCCCACTTGAACGCAGATTAATTAAAGTTCAGCTATCTCAGTTTGTCTGATTTTTCCCTCAGAGGTGTGAAATTCACTGTACGCTGGAATAACGAAGTGCGTTTCCTAAGAACATGTTCTTTATATTCTATTGCTTCGTTCTCACCGTTTTGGCTTCCTTTATACCAGAAGGACAAGGTGAGATTCTCTTACAGTTATGTCCTAGTTATAGGCTGAGTAATATTTCAAAGTTTACCAAGGCGATATATTACCTTTTTATTATCTCTATTGACATATTGAAATATTCACACACGCTTCTCGGCTTCCTCTGAAGTTGAGTATGATAAATCATTTCATTTGAATGCATATCTGGACTGGCATCAGACAACCGACGTATTTAGAAGAGGCTCGTACATTTATGAAGTCATTTTGTAACGCATATTTTGGAAACAACAAGTTTACAAACGAATAAAATATTTTGAACATGGTTTTTGTAGTAACCAAAAGCGAAAATTAATTTCAAAAATACAATCTCTGTCTCTTCAATAAAATGCGTGAGTTCACTTGTTTAATGTTTTTCGACCATACGCGATGGATGACTGAGTTGACCTCTGGCAGACCTTCGTTTCGTATGTAAATATCATTTGAACTCGACTTAAATGGCTCGACTTCTTCAAAATAAAATTTACGTAGCAGTGAAACTTTCAAATTTTGTAATAAAACCTTCTAATTCGTCGCAACGAGATAAAACTCGTTCTTTCTTAAAATGTACATGGAGATTAAAAAAAAGAAAAAAAGAAATCAGCAGCGCTTAAACTTGCATTTAAATATATTATTTGGGCAGGTAAAGCCTGGATTTTTTGCACAATTTGGCTCTAATTATAAGTTGGTTTAAAGGTTGGTTCTCTAAATTTAGATCGAGGACTTAATTCGTGTATTCTAGAGAGCTGGTAGAACTAAGGCATAAGTTATTAATGATCCACAGATGAAAGGACGCTCTAAATAAACAGGTGATTTCGATGAAAATTTGCGAAACAAATTTTACTTAGTCTTGTTTGATTAAAACTGAAATTGTTGACTCTCGGGTCTATAATCTACATAAGATATATTTAAGTCCAAAGATATTGCTTTCAAGTTGTTCGATTCTTCAAGTGCGCGAAGAAAGACGAAAGAGACTACATTTGACATCTAAAGGTTTATTCTGTGTGTGTCTTTATTGTTCAAAAGATAAAATTACATATCTTATGTTACATCTAATACAGGAAGTACACTTTCACAAAGCTACATTATACTTAAAAACAATTCTATTAAAAAATGTATTCTTAAAACGGTTTGTGCGAATAGCGGGCATGACAGGGGATTTATTTCTCAAATTATACTTCGTGATCTTGGTCTCAGGGAAGTAGGCTCTGAGAGGATGGCTCAGGATAGTTGAAACCTTGCGACAAATTTTGTGATCTTGCGTTTTAAGTAAGTCACCTATCACTAATTTCTTAGATATGTATTTACGTTTAAAACAACGATCTAAAAACTGCTGGGCTATAGTTAGCTCTGACTCAGAGGCCCCATGCACAGATAGAGCATAAGTGATATTAGGTAGGACAATGGAATTAAATAAAACATCTACTTCTGCTTGGCTACATCCTTCCTTGCGGAGGCATCTGATAACGTATAACCCTTTATTAGCTTTACCTAACTTTTCTTTTAGGTGAGTACTGAATTTGCAGTTCGGCTGAAACGTGAGACCAAGAATGGTTATTGTACTAGTCTGAGGTATGCCAAAAATACTTTTGTAGGCCTCGGCAGTGTGACCTTTTTTATACATAATAAGCTCTTTACATTTAGTAGAATTTGAATTCATTCTATTTTGGCTTGCCCACTGTAAAAACTGATTTATTAAGTCTACAGAGTGATCTTTATAATAATATACCGGAGCAATAATCGTACAGTCATCAGCGTATTTGAAACCAAGTGTCTCGTTCCCTAATTTAATTTCCAGATCGTTAAGAAATATATTGAACAAATAAGGTCCTGAAACACTACCCTGGGTTGTGCCCTTGTTAACTGTTTTCCAATATAATCAAGTACGCTCCTATAATGTACACGCTCAAGGCTAACTTTCAACATTTTGCCTCCTGGTGTTTCTTAAAGCATACTATGGATGGAATATTAATTTTCATTTTAAAGCCAGGATATGAAAAATGTTACAAAGAGTTAGTCAAACACTCCTTAGCAAAAACAAAAATGCCAAGGTTAAACCTTGTGAGTTATAATGAGCTATCTCGGTTTTCTCTCAGTTTGCTGCAGCATGGTTGAAAGCAGCTGTCGCGCGATATAACAACACACCATCTTCAATAATAAGAAAACTTCGGGAAAACGTCCCGACAGTAACCTTTTTAAACGAACTAAACATGCTCGAAACAGGAAAGGATTATTAATTCGTGATAAACACTAATTACTCCGACGTATCGACGCAAGTTGTTTATGGACTTCAGCGTCAGTCCATTGATCGATAACAATAGCTGATCACATCAACAAAGGAAGGTTAACATTGCAGCAATTAGTAACAAGATCAAGTGTAGCCACTCGCCTGATGTTGGTGGTGAGACCAAAAGCCAAAAGCAAATCAAAGCAATAAGTTAGCCCAGTTAGCCCAATGGATAGTGCGATGGACTGTTGTGCGGGAGGTCGAGGGTTCGAGGCCCGGCCGGACCAACAATCAAGATCTTAAAATAATTGAGAAGATTTTGTTTCCTTTCCATAACCTCAAGAAATGGTTAGATATTCTGGTCTTCTCGGACGAATAAATGCCGGTCCCGTCTCCTGCAGGGTTGGGGTAGGAGACGTTAATTTCCCACTCACGAGATTACTGTGTGATGGATGTCCTCCCCTGGGGAGGGATGGTGGGTTTGTTGAGAAGGCCTTAAATTAGATAATTCATTGTGTTAATTACGTCCCCTTCGTTAAAAAAAGAATATTGTATTGTATTGTATTGTATTGTAACTGAATTCAGCAGTTCAAGAATTCCTGTAGAAGTGGTTAGTGTTACCCAGCAACTTTCTGATTTAAATAATTTGTTCTCTAGCGTACTGCCGCAATTTGAAGTTTATCAATTTTCCTAAACCGGGCTATCGGCTGAAGAACCACACGGTTCGAACTATTGACGTTATCGAGGAGGATCTCTGCAAGTTACATTGCTACCTGGAACCCAACTGCGTCAGTTTTAACTTCCATAAGATAAGACAGGCGTCTGGAAAACACAAGAGTGAACTGAATAATGCGACTATTGAGCACGACGGAGAGCTGGTGAAAAATGAAAGTTACATTTACCGCGGAGCTGAGGTGAGGATGACGTTTAGATGTGAAGAGTATGATAATTTTGGCTATGGGAAGCTTCATGAGAAGACTTAGGATCCCTCGACTTCTTACTGATTCCTCTTATTTCCAACCGCCAAAATAAAGGGTATGATAATTGCATGATTCCATTTTTTCAATTAAGAATTGAATGAAGCATAGATTTTTTCATTTAAAATGACCTCCTCTAGAGCTGTTTGGATAAATTTTGAGAAGTCAGGCAGATTTCTCACTGAGTCTCGTTCTGAACAGTGCTAGAAGACTTTTGAATGAATACCAACCAAGCTTGGGGAGAAAAAAGCTACGTGATGAGAAATAAGAATACACGCGAGGACTATGATGGAAACACGTAGATTTGACAAACCTAGCCTGCATGGTATTCAGAACTAAACACGAACGCACACGTGAGACATAAACACAAAAGAAGATGTATACAAACATTTACGAAGCCCTATTCTCTTTTTTCTTAAGAATGCTTGCACCAGAAATTCTTGCAAGAATAACGCAACATGCCAAGCTGGGTTTACAGACAGAGATTATCAGTGTCTGTGTGCTCTTGGATCTGGATTTGAAGGCCATGATTGTGATGAGGGTAAGGAATCCTCTACAGATTTTGCAATCGATAAGAACATGAATAATGTGTGACCAGTTCCCTCCACCAACCCCTCACCACACCCTCCCCATTAATCATCACTAAAAAAATCAATATAGAGTTAATGAGAATTTAGAGAATTATCAAGCAGCGATTTGGATGCAACACTAATTTCTTAGAGCCGAATCAAAAAAAGAATTGTTTGATCATTTGCTAAGACCATTAACCTTTTAAATTTACAAGGGTTATCTTTTTCTCAGTTAGTTATGCGACTAGAAGTGAAATCAACTTTATACGAACTGTCACCTCTTTACGGCGGCCGGTTTGTTTGTCACTCTTAAATTAACTTTTTATGACGGCCACCTGTCTAACGTTAGCAGCCAGAGTGGCACGTTTTAACTTCTACAAAGTACTAAAGTATTTGAACAGCTGAGCGAAAAGAAATAGACACCGTCGTTTTGCTGTCTTAGATATAGACGAGTGTCTCAATGGAGCACACGAGTGTCATAGTAATGCTGATTGTGGCAACAACCTGGGATCTTATCAATGTACTTGTAAAGATGGATTTCATGGAAACGGTAGAGACTGTACTCTGAGTAAGTATTTGTAATACTCGTCAAATCTGGCCCCTTTTTTACATTACATTGCTTTCAGGCATGGTATAGTTGGCAATATTTGAAATTTTGCCAACGACCATGCTTAAAAAAAATTCCAGTGAAATACTTATTAAAGAACATGATGACACTTTCATACTACTGCGATAATTATCACGGTATTATTATGTTTATTGCACAGGATTTTCGGTTGTTTTTACAAATCTTGGTGAGAGCAGAAGTCAAGGTCCAGACTCAATCGGTAGTCACTACACAGGTCAGGATCATGACGGACAAGTTACCCTGTCCAGCGGTATTCAACTGTGGACTGTGCCACACACTGGTGAATACAGAATAGAAGTAATAGGAGCCTCAGGGGGGTACGGTATGGAAAGTGTCATCAAGAAAGAAGGAAGAGGGGCAAGGATGATTGGAAACTTTGTTTTGACCAAAGACGAGATCATTCGTGTGCTTGTTGGTCAACAAGGGAATAGAGGGAATACCAACCCAAAAACTGCCGGAGGTGGTGGAGGTACATTTGTGGTGAGAGAAAGCAACACGCCTTTGATCATAGCTGGAGGTGGAGGAGGGATTAAAAAAATGACAGAACAACATCCAGGATGTGATGCGTCCATAAACACAACAGGGAATGCAGGATACAACTCGCCATTGGAGTCAGGAGGAACAGACGGAAATGGAGGAAATATCAGTGGTCAATATTCAGGTAAGAAGGGAAAGAAGGAAAATCAATCTGTATTTTCAATTAAGAGCAAACAGTCAGTATGTATATAAGCATAACTTCATTTCATCTTCCCTTACATAGTATGACATCCGAATGGTTAAAAAGGCTTCCCATTGGCTAATTGCGAGTTTGGATTAAACAGAACAACTAAACAGAACGACTAGACAGATGGTAAAACGCACTTTTAAAACTGACTTGACCATACAAACCTTTATTATTACTCAAAATATCCAATAGTATTTTGAAGAAAATTCCAAAAATCAATAATCAAATTAATTGAAAAATATTGTGAGTCGTTGTTCAACCGCTTTTAACCCTTTACCTCCTCAGACTGACTAGCATTTGAGGAACCAGTCATTATTTATTACCTGGGGGTGAGGGGTGGAGGATTGTGGGAGATCACATGATTTTCAGGGAGAGGGAACAGTCCTTGTCAACAGAGTATAAAAGAGGGGTGGGGGGGGGAATAATAAGAATGTTACTGAACCTTAGAGGGGCGGATCAGGGAAATTATATCATGACACAACCAAAATCCTCCAGCCCCCCTCCCCCCCGACTCTTTTAGGTGAAAAATAATGACTGGGCCCTGATTTCTCCTTGCAATATCACCCCGAAGTTACACATTGAGGTTACGAGAATAAAGAAAATGATCACCAACTTAATCAAGAATATGTTGACCAATGTTACGGTGTAAAGGGTTAAGTTAATGATAAAAAATATGATATTTATAGTCTTTATAAGAAATCACTGATCACGTTTTTATTTTGGCAGGCGGTGGTGGCGGCGGCTTCTTCAGTGATGGACAAAATGAAACGACACCTGGAGTTGGTGGAGGTAAAGGAGGTAAAGGATATCTTCAGAGGGGAGTGGGTGGAGTTGGCCGGGGTGGGTTCGGAGGTGGCGGTGGTTTACTTGGAGACAACAAGGGAGCTGGCGGCGGGGGAGGTTACTCTGGGGGGAGTGGCGGGGCTAATGCAGAGTTTTCTTGTGGGGGAGGGGGTGGATCTTTCAACAATGGAACAAATCAGCAAAATGAATGTTGTTATAATGGCGATGATCATGGTCGGGTAAACATCACATTCATCCAATGAAGTGAACACGCCTGCACATTGTTGACGCGTGTTGGTAATTCTGTTTTAAAGGCTGGTCAAACAGTCATTTGGTCATTCTTTAGATTTTTGTTGGTCAGAGGTTTAAGGTGTAGTTTTACCAAAGCAATCTGTGGTACTTAAGTCAGTTTTTTCCTTTAGTTCAGAGTTTATAGAAACAGTATTCGTAAGTGTAGACTTATTTGGGACGTTCTCCGACATAAATAATTTGACCCCGGCCTGCTTCATTCTTTGCCTGACTCTTTCTGACTCTTTCAGACTCTTTTTCTGACTCTTTCAGCCATTTGGTCATTCTTTGCCTGACTCTCTCATTCTTTGTCTGACTCCAGACGTTGCGTTTGAGTGTTTTTACAGCACAGATGGTCTGTGTTCATCTCTTTAGGTCAGTGAACACAATCACTGATGTAGTTATTACAAGCTTTTTTAAATTTCCATCTGTTTAGCGAGGTTTAGAGCGTATTTTATACATCTCACGCTTTACAAAACTATCAAAATAATTTAGTAGCTATGGACAAAGCTGTTTATCTGATAATACAGTTTCGAAGTTCAAAGCAAGAACCCGTTACAAACGGAAAGCGGTTTCTCCTAACTCAAGGGACGACAAAGCAAACTTGGAACAACACTAGATAGAGTGCAGATATTTGAGTGAAATTACAGCATGATGTACATGGTAGTTTAACGCTTAGCGTTCATAGAGACTCAGTTTTAGAAAAAGATGAAATCGACTTAACTTTTTAAAGCTTTTGGTAACACCTAAGCGGGAAAGGATCCAGAGAATTGTGGAAGAGTGGGGCCGAGAGAGCAGAGCCCCAATCTATGTAATAAGGCCAAGGTTACAAAAGACAAAACAACCGCTAGAAAAGGGGTGGAAGTGCACAGTCATAAGCGGTGTTTATTTAAATACGCCCCGTGATGTTTTGTACCTGTTTTAACTTGTCTGAATGTCATAGGACTTTGAAGGCTGTGTGATTTTACTGATAAAGCTTATCTCTGACTCGATCTTATTGCACTAGATGAGAGTGAAGTAAGACCGCGAATAAAATATTGAGTAATTCCAAAGGCAAGAGGGGCTTTTTCAACGCTATGTCATTAAGTGAAGTAAACGAATACTGACTCGCTCATCTAATGAATGTATGTAATGAACTTTCACACGTTATTTATCAGTTTTAGTAGATTTTGACTAAAAGGGCTCCCAGTCCGATCGCAGAAGACGGCTCACAGACCTGTATAGTGGTCGTTACCGGAACTAGAAGTTTAATTGACTATTTGTGTTTGTGTTCTGTTAAAAATATATTCCACCGGACGGCATGTTAAGAGCAACTGATCAAAATATGGTTTATAAAAAAGTACGTAAAGATCCAGGGCCCCGTTTCTCGAAGTCCCGGTAACTTAACGGACCCGTAAAGCGGTTCTGTTTTCATTCAGGATAGAATTTCAAAAGTTTTGAAAACAACAAAATGAAACCATCAACTAAAGAAACAAAATGGAGTGGTTTGGGGGCCAGAACCTGCTTTTATATCCTTTGAATTTTTATTTTAAAACATGGCCTCGGGCCCGCTAAGTTACCGGGACTTTCGAGAAACGGGCCCCTGCTCTGTTATCATTTTGGTTTTGTTTCTTACAGCTAGGGCCATTTTAGCCACAAATTTGTTTTGCTTCTAGGCCAGCTTAATGTAAATACAGCTTCCTAGATTATTAGACTTTGGCTAAAAAATATCATCTGTTAATATCTTGCGAGAAATTAGGACTAGTAGGTATTTTATGAGGAAACTATCGTGGAGACAGTTCCTTACATTCTCGCATATTTCAATCATTACATATCTAAGAATGCATTTCAATTGACAGTGATGGTTCATCATGCATCTCTTTGTCTTTTTTTTATTGTTTTTTTTTACAGCTCAAACCAAAGATCGATTTACAGATTTCAAACGGCCAGTGAGACCCCATGTCTTTGTTTTTCCACCGTTCAAGCCGACTTTTTATGTTCCCGCGAACTTTTGGTGTCATTGGCGTCAGTTGAAAATTTTCCCCGAAACTATCATTTCATTTTTCGATTCGCATGGTGTCCTCCGCTTACTATCAGCAGAGTCCGCCGTTTGTGAATATTTTTGTTTTGGTTTCACGATTTTCAGTCAATTGAAGAGTGTTCGGCTTCACCTCTAGGGGTATCCTGGGAAAATGAAACACTGGCCAGGGATAAATACCAACTTGTAGAAGTGGCCACTGTTTGGTGCTTTTTTTTTTTTTCCGATTTTTGTACGGGGGAGTGGTGAAGTGAAGGCCAGAGAGTTTTAAAATGAGACTCAGTCATTTCGGTTCTGTTTCTAAATGAACTCTATCATTCAGGGTACAAGAGCGGTTATATATGTCAAGGTGATGGCACGTTCAAGTTTAGGCAAAACTTTATTTACCTGTTAGATTGTTATATTTCTGTCAATTTCTAGAATAATTTTCTGGAGGCTCTCGTGTGTTTTTACTTGAAATGCAGAAGAACCCTGCAATTAGCATAAAGAAAGAACATTTATGCTTGATAACAACGCGAAATTAAATATCTTGGAAACGTTCTTAGCCTCTCAATGCATGTAAACTTAAAATGTACGCTTTATAGGAGCCGTAACTTTTAGTGTTGACAAACTGATACTTGCTCCGGCATAATGTTAATTATGGTAACATGTTGCAAACTACAGTTTGTTAAAATCAATAAATTAGTTCTTAGTTCTTGAGAGTTGTCTGTTGTTGTTCTTGTTGTTGTTTTCCTTTTTTTCAGAGCTCTGATCATGAGTAACTGATGGTGGGGTGTTAGGACTTGCCGGCACGTCCCAACAAAATTCCATAGAAATTGTCAGTTTTCAAAAGGGCGCTAGAGCTGGCAAGGAGGATGCGATCGGGGAGTGCAGATTTTGTCTTGGAAAGCATGTCAAATTGCAAAGGCTTTATTTTTTAGTCCCAAATAATTGTTGCAGGAATAAGGTATTCGGTGTTTCCACACCATCTTAGGTTCTCTTGACTAACGTGGTTGGATCCCAGGACCGAGCTCAGTAATGATTCTCACTGACGTCATCGACAGTCAAAATGGAAGTTTATATTTAACTTCAAAGATCGGCCACCATCGACCACTAGAATTTAAGAGGGGGAAAAGTGTAATATACACCCCTGATTGGTTCCCGAGAACCCCAAACTGTAGGGGATGTACATGTCTAAGACTTCAGTAGTTTGTCTACAATTGGCCCTGGGATTTACGATCAACCGAAATTTTCCAACACCATCAAAACAGTACCATACTTCACAGAGGGTCCTTACAGAGTGATGAGGACCCAACTTCAGGTTTGATTTATAAGCAATTTGTACTATGTGTGAAGATTAAAACAAAACTGTATGTAAAACCGAAGACAACAAATCCTCTTGGAAATAAAAACAGAAAATAGCGATGCGAATGGGCCAACGATTTCCAACAGAAACGGAAGGACTAAAAAATAAAAATAAACTCAAGCAACTAAAAGTGGTTGAATTTATTTCAGCATACCAGTGCCTAATGTGTAATGCTTGTCTTGTGTATTCTCACCGTTGTGAATTGAACAGCGCTGCAGATGTAATTTTACGTTTGGTCGATTTGTTCAAACGTTATTCTTTATTTATAGAGGTTTTGCACAGCAGCCATGTTGGATGGCAGGAACAATAGATTATTTTACCCATGGGAAAAAAGTTTCTTTCTTATGCAAAATATTTGCATTGTTCCTGCCATCCAACATGGCTGCTGTGCAAAACCTCTATTTATAGTTTTCCTTGCTGCAGGAATTGGTCGGCTTGATGTTTAATTCATTGACTTATTCAGTTGCAATTAGTAACTCTTAATTTTTAAAACTAGAAAAAGGCGAGGTTTAGCATCAATGTTTTTGAGATACTTTCAACGGCCAGAGGTTGGGTATTATTTTCCTTCGAAGAAGTTTATGTTCGCTATGCCATTTGGTTAAAAATGCCAAAATAATCACTTTGCAGTTTATTACACGATACTCGTAGTCGACTTTCGCATCTATGCTAAAGCTCGATCCCTAACAAAGAATTATTTCCTTCTACTTCAGCTTATTACCCATAAGGGGACAGCATATTGATAATAACTTTTTTTTTTAGCCATACCAATAAAATGATTCATTTCCTATCGCCGAACAGACCAATTATTGAGAAAAGTAATAAAAAAATCCGTAGATGCTTTTTGCACAAAATTTGACTTTAAAATTGAAATTCTCTTCTTTGAGTAAACGACCGACTCGCTTTCACGAGAAGGAAAGTAGTAGGAAGAGGACATTTTTTCGAGGATTGTTTTAGCGGAACTTCCATACTTAAATACAATACAGATTTGTCTGGAGTTTTCGGTCTTATGAAATTTTAACAACTTGTTAAATTTTTATCTTCCTCAGTCTTTGAATATGTAATTTTCACTATTCCAGCATTTTTACTATGTCTTTAATTCATTTAATTCAGGGCCTTAATGAAAACCACTTTAATTTGTGATATGCCGAAATATCTTCATTATTAAACAAAAGGCTTTGAAAGCTGTTTTCACAAGTTACCACATTGTAAAAGATTACGATTTTCATACTTTTGATAATACGTCATAAAACCGTAAAAACGAACAATAAAATCCGACGTTTCGGAGTAGTCATGATTCCATTATGAAGGAAAATATGAACGATCATGCAAATTGCAGCATATAAAGGGTTTTTGGCGCGAAGAATTAACATTTATAGAAATACTTTCGCACGAATGGAGTCTGATTGCACATTAAGATTTGGCTTTAACGCTCTTATAAAAAGAATTTCGTACACTGGGACACGATTATGTAAATGTCCGCGTGTGTAACCTATACATAACCCGCATCAAACAGGTCACATTGAAAACCGTAAACAGCACACTGCTGATTTACAATCGGCGGCTTTGGTTCCTTCACACTCAATTCTTGTTCAATTTTTCGGCTCACAAACACAGGCTGGATGGTGGTGTGTACTTTTAGGCTTAGATCCTTAAGTTGTTTCCTCATAAGATCTGCAGAGATTTGATTTTTAAATGGTAAAACCATTCAAATCGTGTCGTCTGTCTCTTGAGATGGTGATAAAGGCCGCTGTTGGTCGCAAATCTTGGAGTCAACGAAGCTTTTGATGGTAGAATTAACAAGATGTTTGGCATACTTCAACCGAGAGAATACTGATTTCAAAAGGTCACGTTTTATTTCCCCTACATGCCCTAGCAAGTCTTGCTCGTGTTGTTTGTCTTTCCACTTGATTACGAACGGGGGAGGCACTCCACATAATTTTCTGACGTAGTATTTACCTTTGTTTAATTTTTGTCTTCTACTTTGTTGAGTTGAGGTTAAAATAAAAACTGTCAAGGAAATTCTGTACTTTTCTGAATATTTTGACCACTATCAGCGGTTACTTAAGAAAACATTATTAGATGAAGTTCTTTCAGTTGGTACCGAAATCGGCGGACAGTCTTAGGACCTCTTACGATTCACGGATTAAATGAGGAAAATAGATGTAAAGACGCCAAGATTACGATTAAACGCTGTCAGTTGTAAGATTCAAGTAAGAATTTCTGTTTAAAAAAAAAAGAATACAACTGATGTTCTTTTGTAATTGTCAATTTACCGAGTCGTTCAATTAAATTGCTGACTAAAAAGTTTATTTGTGCCTCAAAATCACTACTACATCACTCGCATCCACGTTACTGCTGATGGGCAATTTTCGCGCTGATTCAGCTCGTCCAGAAAACAAATGCATTATTTTTAGTTGTTATTTTTGCTGAGTCGGTGCCTCACAGGTTACTGACTGCTAATTCGCTTTAGAGGAGTTCAGAGGCTCTTGGAACTTAATTTCGAAACTTTGACACACGTATTCATTATTGCATTGAAAGCAGCAAAATAATTTTCGAGATGAGACACGCGTTTACGCAACACTTTAAGTCATTTTCGAATTGAAGGCAGTCAGTTTTATCCCTGTTATATCGGCAGACTCAATTACTCGTTTATAACATAGATTCGATTTACAGTTGACTTCAAGCTAATTAAGGATTAACACAGCTATTTATCGTTTAGTAAGTCTTTTACGAGAGTTCATACAAATTAACGGAGGTGAAAACGATTACCAGAAGCTTTAAGCCTTAGCCTTTCGCTGTGAAAATTTGAAAGAGCACCAGATTTATCCCAAAGATTTGAATCCGGCTGCACCCTCGAATCTTTTTTCTTTGCACCTTTCCGTGAGCTAAACCCCAACCACATAGGGTTGTTGGTTTGCATGGACAGTTTGAGCACAGCCGAAACGAGTCAGATGGAGACAATTTCCAGCAGAAAGGAAGTGATAACTGTTTCTCAATAAAAGATTCTCATTTTCATTGAAAAGTTCTGAAAGAAAACGCGAAGAAAAGCCTGGACGGGTCATTTCATATAACAAAATTGACATTCGATTTCTCTCAGTTTAGATAGTCTTAATTTGTTTGACAGTTTTTTTTTATATATTGATACTGAGTGTTAGCTTGTGAATCACCTCCTACCCCCCTTCACTCTCCCTTTATTTAAAAACGGAAACTGAAAGGGTACTGAGGTGAAGGGGGGGGCGAGAGGAAGGTGCTAGTCACGCATGTGCAAAGGACACTAACCCACATGAAAATTTGGCCTCACCAAACAATCAAGGATATCTTTGACAATTTCTTCGTTAGAACCAACACCAAAATTCGAAACATCAACGTGTTTTGGTAAAAACGGTCATCTTAATTTTACGCTCAAGTGAGGGCTGACGAGGAGTGTGTAAACAGTTGGTAAAAAGTGTTGTTAATTGCCTCATCCGTTGCTCTCAGACGGACATAATGGAGCCAGAAACACATAAATATTATCGTCCTTCATTTATTCAATGACATTGAAGGTCATTAATATACACCACATAGTACGATCGAGTTTCACCAACCAACTGGTTCCCAAAGACACTAATTAAGTCGTGACAACGAATGAGAACTTCATAATCAAGCATAGGGTGGTGTATTTGAACAAAAATGAAACTTCAGCTGTGTCATGCGCAAAGTTGAAAAACCACACTGATAGCTGTTCCCTACAATTATAACGAGCGTTATTTCTGGGAACATGCTCTTTGAATTCTACTGCTTCGTTCTCACGGTTTTGGCTTCCCTGATACCAGAAGGACAAGGTGAGATTTTCCTACCATTATGTCTTAACAGATTGTCTTAGAACTCTTTCAACGTTTATTAAACACTGTATTACTTTTTAATTTCCTTTTTCAACATAACCAAGTTTTGAAAGTCATTTCATAAATTTTCGGGAACATGATTTTTTGGAGTAGCCAAAAGTAGAAGAAAAAAACAGTTACTGACTCTACGATGAAGTCCGTGAGCCGAGTATTAGTTTCGACTTTTCGATCCCGCATAATGTACGAGATGACTTCAGGCAGACTTCGTATTTTTTGAGAGGTTTATTTGAGCCCAACTGAAATGGTTCGTCCGGATCAAATGAAAAATTTACACAGCAGCGAAAATCGTCAAGCGATGTAATTCAGTCTTTTAATTCGTCACAAAGAGAGAAATAACTTACGTTTCGTTATTTAATGCAAGAAAGCCTGGCTGTTTGGCACAATTCAACTTCAAGTTGATATAAAGGCTGATAAAGCACGGATCGAGGACTTTGTGTATTTTTGTGAGCCGGTAGATGAAAGGAATCACTCATTAAAGATCTACCACGTACAGAAGGAATTTTTTAAATTAGCTAGAGGGACACTTTCACTTCATTCAACCTAAACAGGGGATTTTTGACAGAAAAATTTGTTGATAAACAGTTTTGCGTAATGATAGCGAGACTGATGACAATAGAGTCAATGAGCTTCTTAGGATGTTTCATAATGCACGGCCCAGCACGATTGTGTAATGATGAAGATATTTCCCCAAACTCAAAACAAATTAAACGAATGACCGCCTTTGTATTCCAAGGTGAGATCCAAAATTTTCAAACAGTTGTGTAAGAACATCTTGCTGATCTTAAGATATCCCATACTTTCAACTCAGATGGAAGTAAAATATTTTTTTTATTACACTTCAGAACACAAGTTGATGGTTTTGCAGGCGAAAATAATGAAACATCTGGTCTCTAGACTTATCAAAAACGATTATTGTTTACCCAGTTTAAGGAGGTCAAAGGAATATTTGTCGACATGAGAATTAGAGCCGACAAGTTTTTATGATGATCAGAAAAAATTATGGCGTCATGCAATATGATTTTTAACCTAACCCTAACCCTAAAAAACACAAGTTCAAAATTGGTCTTGAGGAAGAAAAGGAAGCCTGGTGAAAATTCCGTTTGATGGAAAACCGTGGACATTTCACTATTGAGGATGAATTTTTGAAAAGGAATTAATCATGAATTGATGCAAACATGCTGTTTTGTCTGCGAACTCAACAATCAACACTTAACTTTGAGTCTGCGTTTTCACTTAGTGAGTAAATTTGACAAAAAAGCAAACTTAGCTTGTTGTTATAGTTCAGCCTACCATGAACGCCGATCAGGATATTTTAGTGATCCATAGAAAATTTACATTTTCGTAAACAGGCGTTGAAGAGCATAGTGTGAAAATGCCAACTTTACCCTTTGGCGTTAACGAAAAAAAATTCTTAGGAAAAGCAATTAACTCGTCGAAAACTGTGACGTCAGTACTCGTTATCCTATTTTCCATACTTTTTAAAGTGTTAATGTCAGTTGCTACTTCGGTATAAGAACTTAGAAAGCATGTTTCACTTCATCAGATCTCTTTTTCACACGACCATAATTTAACATTTTTAGGGTTTGTTGTTCCTATTGAACTCGATTACGCCCTTAGAATGTGCAAGCTCGAGGCTAACTTTCAGCGTTTCGCCACCTGTTAATTTAAATGCATACTATGGATGGAAAATTATTTTTTAGCGGTAAAAACCTCGGACCTAAGGCCCGTTTCTCGAAAGTCCCGGTAACTTAACAGGCCCGAAGCCATGTTTTAAAATCAAAATTTAAAGGATAGGGAAGCAGGTTCTGGCACCCAAAACAAGTCCTTTTTGTTTCTTTAGGTGATATTTTTATTGCATCATTTTCAAAACTTTTGAAATCCCCATCTTAAAAGAAAACATAACAGCTTTACCGGTCCGTTAAGTTACCGGGACCTTCGAGAAACGGGCCCCTGGCGTTAAGTTTCCAGGAAGGGTGAACGCTGCTTCGACGTATTTTGTTCAAAATGAATCAGCTGATCAACTATTTTGATTTTTTTTGTCTTTCCACTTGATTACGACCGGGGGAGGCACTCCACATAATTTTCTGCCGTAGTATTTACCCAACATCTACCCAAAAGAGAATTTAAATTCTTTTCAAAGACTGTCGCATGAGGTCACTGCAAAGATGAAAAGACCCAGTCAGTGATAAGATAAGTTGTAGATCTTACATTTTTGGTTTTCGTATTTCTTTGTATCAATATCTTATGATGAGCTACTCCCCCCCCTTTCTTCCCCCTCTTCTCATCTTCCTGTTTACAACACTCTTCGAAAAGGAACCGGAAGTGGTGGGGGCCAGCCTGGACACGGGTTTGATCCACACGGCTCTATTTTAAGATCAATTGATGAAACTTGTGAACTTCGAGAAAAATTTCTCCCGTCATTCTAAGCTGATTTGGTGACTGATACTGTGTAACCGGATTAAGTTTATGTTTCCCGTTTGCTTTCCCGGCCGATGAACTAGTGTTCACTTTATTTTAGCACAGCTTAACCATGTTTGGTTTTTCCACAGACTGACAGGTTTCAAAAAACAGAATAATCGTGCAATTTAGAAAGCTTTTCGTTAATTTTTTTGGGTACACTTCTAAGATGCTTTTATAAACTTGTGAGTGAATCGTTCGTCGAAGTTCTAATATTGCGTTTTATTTCCCCTACATGCTCGAGCAAGTCTTGCTCGTGTTGTTGTCTCTTTGTTTAATTTTTGTCTTCTACTTTGTTGAGTTGAGGTCAAAATAAAAACTGCCAAGGAAATGCTGTACTTTTCTGAATATTTTGACCACTATCAGCGTTTACTTAAGTAAAACATCATTCGATGATATTCTTTTTGTTGGCGCCGAAATCGGCGAACAGTCTTAGGATTCACGGACTAAATGAGGAAAATAGATGGAACGACGCCAAGGTTACGATTAAAAGCTGTCAGTGGTAAGATTCAAGCAAGAATTTCTGATAAATAAAAAAGGACCCAATTGATGTTCTTTTGTAATTGTCAATTAACCGAGTCCTTTAGTTAAATTACTGACTAAACAGTTTATTTGCGCCTTAATATCACTACTACATCACTCGCACCCGTGTTACTGCCAATCGGTAATTTTCGCGCTGATTCAGCTCGTCCAAAAAGCAAATGCACTATTTTTAGCTGTTATTTTATGCTGAGTCGGTGCCTGACAGGTTACCGACTTAACGATAATTTGCTTTAGCTGAGTTCAGACACGTAACTCTTGGAACTTTATTTCGAAACTTTGTCGCATGTATTCATTACTGCATTGTAACCAGCAAAATAATGTTCGAGAAGAGACACGCGTTTGCGCAACAGTTTAAGTGGTTTTCGAATTGAAGGTAGTCAGTTTTTGTTCTCTTATATCGACAGACGCAGCTACTAGTTTATAAACTAGATTTGATTTAAAGTTGATTTCAAGCTAAGGATTAGCACAGTTATCTATCGTTTAGTAGGTCTTTTATGAGAGTTCTTACAAATTAACGGAGGTGAGAACGATTACCATAGGCCAGGCCTTTTTGTTGTGAAAATTTGAAAGAGCGCCAGATTTTTCCCAAAGATTTGGATCCTGCATCCTCGAACCTTTTTTCTTTGTACGTTTCCGTGAGCTAAAGCAAGCCTTAGAGTTGTTGGTTTGCATGCACAGTTTGAGCACAGCCGAAGCGAGTCAGTAGTCAGTGGAGACAATTTCCAGCGAAAAAGAAGTGATAACTCTTTCGCAATAAAAGATTTTCATTTTCATTGAAAAGTTCTGAATGAAGATGTGAAGAAAAGCCTGAACGGGTCATTTCATATAACAAAATTAATATTCAATTTTTCTATTTATATTCAATTTGTCCGGTTTTTTTTTTATCTGCTGATAACGAGTGATAGCATGTGAATCATCTTGTACTTCCTTCACTCTCTTATTATTAAAAAACGGAAGCTGAAAGGGTGCTGAGGTGAATGGTGAGGGGGGAGGGGGGGGGCGCGTTAGTCACGCCCTGATGTACGAATGACACTAACCCACATCATTGAAAATTTGGCCTCACCAAACAATCAAGAATATCTCTGATAATTTCCTCGCTAGAAACAACGCCAAAAACTCGGAACATCGACGTGTTTTGGTAAAGACGGTCATCTTAATTTTACGCTCAGGTGAGTGCGGACGAGGAGTGTGTAAATAGATGGTAAAAAGTGTTATTAATTGCCTTATATTTTGCTCTCGGACGGACATGATGGAGCCAGAATATAAAAAAAATACATGTATTTTCTTCCTTCGTTAATTGAAATCAGTTGAAGGTCATTAATATACACTGCAGAAGTACGATCGAGTTTCACCAACCAACTAGTTCCCAGAAAAACTAATTAACTTGTGACAACGAATGAGCACTTCATAATTAAACAGGAGGTGGTGTATTTGAACACAAATTAAACTTCAGCTGTCTCGTGTGCAAAGTTGAAAAAACTCACACTGATAGCTGTTCGCTAGAATTATAACGAGCGTTATTTCTGAGAACATGCTCTGTGTATTCTACTGCTTCGTTCTCGCCGTTTTGGCTTCCCTGATACCAAAAGGACAAGGCGAGATTTTTCTATCGTTATATATGTCTTATCAGATCAGTCTAGGAAGTCTTTCGAGTTTACTAAACATCAAGTTACTTTTCAATTTCCTTTTTCGACGTAACCAAGTCTTGAAAGTCATTTTGCAACATATTTTTTGAAAATGAAAAGATTACAAACAAACAAAATTTTCGGGAACATGATTTTTGGAGTAGCCAACATTAGAAGAAAAAAAACTGACTCTACGAAGAAGTCCGTAAACCGAGTTTTAATTTCGACTTTTCGATTACGCATAATATATGAAATGACTTCTGGCAGACTGTCTTCGCATTTAAAAAAAATTTTGAGAGGTTTACTTGAGCCCAACTGAAATGGTTCGGCAGGATGAAATTAAAAATTTACACAGCAGCGAAAATCGTCAAGCGACGCAATTTAGTCTTTATTTGTCACAAAAAGAGAAATAACGTACGTTTCGTTATCTGATGTAAGAAAGCCGGTTTGTTCGAGGACTTTGTGTATTTTTGTGAGCTGGTAGATGAAAGGAATTGTCATTAAAGATCTACCACAGAAAGAATTTTTCAAATTAGCTAGAGGGACACTTTCACTTCAATCAACCTAAAAAGGTGATTTTCGACAGAAACATTTGTTGATAAAGAGTTTTGTTTAATCATGACGGAGACTGATGACAATATAATAGAGTCAATGAGCCCCTTAGGGTGTTTTAAAGTGTGCGGCCAAGTTTCACACTGCACGTGATCCCTGAGATCACGTGACTTACAACCCACTTATCATAACACAAACAGAAGCCTTGTAGTTTTAGAAATTGAATTGATTTTACCTATCGTTTTTAGTAGGTCTTTTACAAGAGTTCTTACAAATTCAATTTTTTATCTGCTGATACTGAGAGTTAGCTTGTGAATCACCTCCCACCCCCCTTTCCGCTCCCATGAATTAAAAAACGGAAACTGAAAGGGTGCTGAGGGTGAGGGGGGAGGGGGAGGGGGAGGGCGTTAGTCACGCATGTACGAATGACACTAACCCACATGAACATTTGGCCTCACCAAACAATCAAGGATATCTTTGATAATTTCCTCGTTAGAATCAATGCCAAAAATTCGGAACATCAACGTATTTTGGTTAAAACGGTCATCTTAATTTTACACTCAAGTGAGGGTGGACGAGGAGCGTGTAAACAGTTGATAAAATTAAAATTGCCTCATACGTTGCTCTCGGACGGACACGATGGAGCCAGAATAGAAAAAATGCATCTATTATCTTCCTTCATTAATTGAAATTGAAGGCCGTTAATGTGCACTACATAATTACGATCGAGTGTCACCAACCAACTTGTTCCCAGAGAAACGAATTAACTTGTGACAACGAATGAGCACGTCATAATTAAACAGGAGGTGGTGCATTTAAACAAAAATTCAACTTCAGCTGTCTCGTGTGCAAAGTTGAAAAAACTCACACTGATAGCTGTTCGCTAGAATTATAACGAGCGTTATTTCTGAGAACATGCTCTTTGTATTCTACTGCTTCGTTCTCACGGTTTTGGCTTCCCTGATACCAGAAGGACAAGGTGAGATTTTCCTATCTTTATCTATGTCTTAACAGATAGTCTAAGAAGTCTTTCAAAGTTTACTAAACATCGAATTACTTTTTAATTTCCTTTTTCGCCATAAACAAGTCTTGAAAGTCATTTTGCAACACACTTTTTGAAAATGAAGCGAGTACAAACACAAAATTTTTTGGGAACATGATTTTTGGAGTAGCCAACAGTAGAAGGAAAAAACTGACTCTACGAAGAAGTCCGTGAACCGAGTTTTAATTTCGACTCATCGATCCCGCAAAATCTATGCGATGACTTCTGGCAGACTGTCTTCGCACTGAAAAATTTTTGAGAGGTTTACTTGAGCCCGACTGAAGTGGTTCGGCAGGACCAAATTAAAAATTTACACAGCAGCGAAAATCGTCAAGCGACGCAATTTAGTCTTTTTATTCATCACAAAAAGAGAAATAACGTACGCTTCGTTATCTAATGTAAGAAAGCCCGGCTGTTTGGCGCAATTTAACGTTAAGTTGATCTAAAGGCTGATAAAGCACAGATCGAGGACTTTGTGTAGTTTTGTGAGCTGGTAGATGAAAGGAATTGGTCATTAAAGATCTTAGCCTACCACAGAAATAATTTTTCAAATTAGCTAGACGGACACTTTCACTTCACTCCACCAAAACAGGTGATTTTCGACAAAAAAGTTTGTTGATTAAGAGTTTTGTGTCATCATATCGGAGACTCATGACAATAGAGTCAATGAGCCCCTTAGGTGTTTTATAGTGCGCGGCCCAGTACGATTGTGTGATAATGAAGATATTTCCCCAAACTCGCAACAAATTAAACGAATGACCGCCTTTGTATTCCAAGGTAAGATCGAAAATTTTTAAACAGTTGCGTCGGAACATCTTGTTCATCTTAAAATATCTCATATTTGGAACTTAAATATGATCATCACATATAGGATTTTCATATGTTCACAAATATTGATTTTCAACTTAGATGGAAATAAAATATATTTGATTATACTCCAGAACACAAGTTGATGGTTTTGTAGGCAAAAATCTTTAAACATGTGGACTCTAGATTTATCAAAAACGATCATTGTTCAGTTTACCTAGTTTAAGCTGGTAACAGGAATATTTGATCAGCAGGGATTTGCTAAAGCAAAGGCATAGAAAAAACCAGGAAAGATTTATTACTCGACGTCTCTTGATAACTAACTAGTCTCTTGATAATGGAGTCATGATGACCCCGAAACGTCGAGTAATAAAACAGGAATATTTGTCGGTATTAAAATTAGAGTGGACAAGTTTTATGATAATCAGAAAAGATTATGGCGTCATGCGATATGATTTACAACATAAGTTCCAAATAGGTTCTTGAGGAAGGAAAGAAGGCTTGGTGAAAATTCTGTTTGATGGAAAACCATGGACGTATTCACCACTGAGGATGAGTTTTTGAAAAGGAATTAATCATTAATTGATGCAGACATGCTTTTTTGTCTGCGAACTCCACAATCAACACTTAACTTTGAGACCGCGTTTTCACTTAGTGAGTAAATTTGACAAAAAAGCAAACTTGTTGTTACAGCTCAGCCTGCCATCAACATCGATCAGAATATTTTAGTGATTCATCAAAAAATTAAATTTTGGTAAACAGAAGTTGAAGAGCATAGTGTGAAAATGCCAACTTTACCCTTTGGCGTAAACGGAAAGAAAATTTTTAGGAAAAGTAATTAACTCTTCGAAAACAGTGACATCAGTACTCGTTATCCTATTTTCCATATTTTTTAAAAGTTTTAATGTCAGTTGCTACTTAGGTATCAGAACTTAGAAAGCATGTTTCATTTCAACAGATCCCTTTTTCACTCGACCATAATTTGACATTTTTAGGATTTGTTGTTCCTATTGAACTCAACTATGCCCTTACAATGTACATGCCCGAGGCTAACTTTCAGCGTTTCGCCACCTGTTAATTTTTAATGCATACTATGGATGGAAAGTAAATTTTTAGCGGTAAAAACCTCGGACCAGGGGCCCGTTTCTCGAAAGTCCCGGTAACTTTACGAACCCGTAACTATGTTTTGAAATCAAAATTTAAAGGATAGGAAAGCAGGTTCTGGCACCCAAACCAGTCCCTTTTGTTTCTTTAGCTGATACTTTTATCACATCATTTTCAAAGCTTTTGAAATCCCTATCTTGAATGAAAACAGAACAGCTTTACGGGCCCATTAAGTTACCGGGACTTTCCAGAAATGGACCCCTGGCGTTGAAAAAAGTTAGTAAAGAAGTTATTAACCTTCCTAGCATTTCATAAAGTTGATAAAACCGTCAGCATCACTGACACGCAGTGAGCTCAAAATCTGAAGTCACGCGACATCAGTAACAACACATCCTTTCCATGAATTCAGCTTTGAATTAATAGCAAAAAAAAACTCCGAGAAAACTTTCTAAACGAACTAATTAATATTCTCGGCATGACGACGATTATAAGGTGATAAACACGAGTCGATGTACATATCAATACCAGTTGTTCTTGAACTTCGGCACCGATCGATCGATAAGGATGGCTGACCAAAGCGAACGTAGAGTTAAAAATTTCAGTAATCAGTTAGTGGAGAGATTGACATAGATTGGTGGTAATCCAGGAGTCAAAAATCAAGCCTAAACTAAAGCAATATGTACCTTAAGCAGTCAGGGCGGCAACGCCAAGGAAGACGTCGATTAAAAAATCAATTTCTACTTTGAATTAGAATTTCCAAAATGGCTGCATGTGTTCATCGTCTCATACGGCGCCACACCTCAGCCTCAACATTATGTATAAAAGTAGCGTTGAGTTCCAAATGGAAATTAAAATAATTTGCCGTCGCGGTTTCGGTTCCCAGACGACGCAAATTTTGGTATTTCACGTTGTTGTTTTGCAAAGGACGGCTAAGAAATGTACTTAGTTTTAAAACGCACGTGCTGAGTTATTGCTCTGCCAATTAGATCTTTTGTTTTTCCCCGAGTCTTCGGTGCTGTCGCCGTTGTGGTTTGCTTAAGGTCCCTAATAACTCATCACCAGTCACACTGTTCCATAATTCCAGTTTCCATTGAAGTGCTGAGCGTTAAAAAGCAACTTTTCTAACTCAACGTTATTATTTTCCAGGTAACTGTCGCAATTTGGAGTTTACCAGTTTTCCTAAACCTGGCTACCGGATGGACAATCACACAGTTCGAACTGTTGAGGTATTCGACGAGGATATCTGCATGTTGGAATGCTACCTGGAACCCAACTGCGTCAGTTATAACTTCCATGAGTTAAAAAAGGAATCTAATACTCACACTTGTGACCTGAATAACGCTACTGCTGAACACGATGAGGAACTTGTAGAGAGCAAAAACTATACCTATCGCGGAGCTGAGGTGAGAATGAAATATGTAAGCCAAGAGTACGAAACCTTTTGCTCATTGAAGGTTTGTCACGAGACAGTGGATCCCTCAGGCTCCGTCATCCATCTGAATTCCCCTTCCAAGAGCAAAAATTTAGTGTATGAGCATTGCACGCTCTTGTAAGAAATTTGAAATACGGGAATGCTGGAGGCCTATATTTTCTATTTTTTAATGACTACCTCTAAGGCTGTTCTGATACTTTGTAACAAGTCACGCAGATTTTGCTCTCGCGCACGAGCAGAACGCGAAGAAATGTGTTCAACGCAAATATTTGCGTCAATAACCAAGAAGTGTGCGTGAAACTGAGGTAAATGATGAAAAATGAGAGTACATGCGAAGGCAGACAGAAGATCTGATAGAACCGAAGAGTATGCAGAACGCACGAACACGAACACACGTACGCGTGCAGGAATCAAGCTTGCTGAGCTATCTAAGTGGCCCAATTCTTTTTCTTTTAAGAACGCATGCGTGAAAAATCCCTGCAAGAATAACGCAACATGCCAGGCTGGGTTTACAGACAGAGATTATCGGTGTTTGTGTGTTCCTAGATCTGGATTTAAAGGCCATAATTGTGATGAGGGTAAGGAAACCTTTACATTTACGATTAGTAGAAGTATGACGAATGTATAACAAAGTGCTCATTTTCGAAGCTGGATTCGTAACTTTGGTTAGATTTTGTTTTTCTTCTTCTCGCCATTCTTAACTTTCTAAGTCGGTGAGAAACTGTGTAGGGCACGAATATTACGTCAAGATGACACCACTAATTTTTTTAGGAGCTACATTACAATGATATTCATAATTTCCTTCGTCTTTAGATATAGACGAATGTAACAAGGAGGAGCACGGCTGTGGGGGCAACACGGCATGCAACAACACGAATGGATCGTACAAATGTAGGTGTAAACATGGATACCAAGGAAATGGGACAAATTGTACAGGTAAGTATTCTTATCTGACAACAGGAAGCGTTCACATTAGCTTACATTACGGGGAAAGTATTTGCGGCAAGATTATTTCAAACT
This sequence comes from Stylophora pistillata, assembly GCF_964205215.1. NCBI lineage: Eukaryota > Metazoa > Cnidaria > Anthozoa > Scleractinia > Pocilloporidae > Stylophora > Stylophora pistillata. The sequence goes on along the minus strand of NC_142528.1, from coordinate 722,487 downwards.
CATTTTTAAAACTGTGATTTAAACTTTGTCGCTTCAGACATAGACGAATGCGCTAACGTTGTTATCTGAGGCGACTTAACGAAAAGATCTCACTTACAAGATATTCCTCTTCGTGTTCTAGCTATAGACGAATGCACTGACAGAACACACGAATGTCGGATGTAAATGCTGAGTGTAACACTATCCAGGAATCTTACAAAAATGAATTTAATGGGAATGGAACTAACTGCACAGGCAACTTAACATCACATTTTCTTTGATGACTTCCATCAAAAGCAGAAATAACAGAACTGATTCACTTGCTCTTCTTTTTCTTTTTCTAGACATAGATGAGTGTGCCGAAAGACACCATTGTGATGTAAACGCTGACTGTAACAATACTCTGGGATCTTACAAATGTACGTGTAAAGATGGGTTTCATGGAAATGGAACTAACTGCACTGGTAAGTATTTCTCAGATTTACTATGTTAATGTTTTCTTAAAATTTTAAGATCAATACGTTAGACAGATCTAGAGAGGAGCAGATTTCACTCAAAACCTGAAAACGTACATTGATGAATAGATACAGATCAGTATGAAAATGCCTCACACGGCTGTGAAACACACTTGGGGCAAGAAGAAAGCTTTTCAAAGTAATATTTCACACTTTGTTGCTTTAGATATAGACGAATGTGCTAGCGGAACACACATCTGTGATGTAAATGCTGAGTGTAATAACACCTTAGGTTTTTACAACTGCACATGTAAATATGGATTTGATGGAAATGGAACTAACTGCAATGGTAAGTATTTCTTAGGTATACAATGTTAATTTTTTTCTGAACGTTCCAAGATCAAAAATTTTCAAGTGTTTAGACTAAGAGGAGACGATTTCATACGAAACTTGAGAACGTATTCTGAAAAATACGGATGCAGACAAGTGTGAAGTGTAGCACACGGCCAACCATCTAAGGACGGTTTCTATGGAAACGACACAAATCTTTGTGGTATCGACTGAAAAATTTTTTTCATCATTTCCATGATCGAATGTCCCGTTTTATATTGAATGTAAGGTTAGCAAATACTAACGCGAAACAGCTAAACGTGAAAACATTGGTGGAACAAATAATACTTTCTGTGCTCAAGAGCGGCTGAGAATTCCTAGATTGCTTCTTGAAGATATTATTCTTTACGGTGTCTCCTTTGTCTTCTTTGTTGCAGTGAAAGTGTGGCCAATTATCATTTGTGAAAAGAATAGTAACCGAATCAGGTGTGAAAACGAGAGAAAGATCGACATAGTGTATGCGAATTACGGAAGATTGGACCGAGGCACATGCAACCATACAGAAATGTCGAACACAAACTGTCGCTCTAAGAACTCTCTTTCAATCGTGCAGACAAAATGCAACGGAACAGTCAGCTGTGAGCTGGTTGCGACAAATTCAGAGTTTGGTGGCGACCCATGTGGCGGAACATTTAAATATCTGGAAGTCAAATACAAGTGCGTGTTAAGTAAGTTGGAAACATAAATTATCAGTATACTGCGTGCAAGGTAGAAAGGCGAATTTCACTCAAAGTAGGGAACAAAATAAATGTGGGATACTGATACAGAGCTGCTTACAAGAACAAATGAATTTTATACTTCATGGGTTGAAATTTGCCTGAAGAACGTGCAAAAACGAATAACAACAATTTTAGTTTTATTTCTTACGACTATGGCTATTTTAGCGACAAATTGGTTTTGCTTGTAGGCCAGCTTAATGTAAATACTGCGTCACAGCTGATTAGACTTTGGCTAAAAAATATCACCTATTGATATCTTGCGAGAAACTAGGACTAGTAGGTATTTATATGAGGAAACTATCGTGAAAACAGTTTACATTCTAGCGTATTTCGATCATTACATATCTAAGAGTGCTTTTCAATTGACAGTGATGGTTCATCATGCAACTCTTTGTTTTGTTTATTTTATTTTATTTTATTTTTTTTCATCAGCTCAAAAGAAAGATCGATTTACAGATTTCAAACGGCCAGTTAGACCCCATGTCTTTGTTTTTCCGGCATTCGGGCCGACTATATGTTCTCGCGTATTTTTGGTGTCATTGGCGTAAGTTGAAAATTATCCCCGAAATTTGAAAGATTATTTCATTTTTCGATTCGCATGGTGTCCTTCGCTTACTATAATCAGAGTCCGCCGTTTGTGAATATTTTTGATTTTGTTTCACGATTTCCAGTCGATTGGAAAGTGTTCGGCTTCACCTCTAGCGGTATCCTGAGAAAATAGAACACTGGCCAGGAATAGATACCAACTTGTAGAAGTGACGACTGTTTGGTGTTTTTTTCCCATTTTGAGACTCAGTCGGTTCTGTTTCTAACTCCATCATTCAGGGTACAAGAGCGGTTATATATGCCAAGGTGATGGCACGTTCAAGTTTACGCAAAACTTTATTTACTTGCTAGATTCTTGTATTTCTGTCAACTTCTAGAATAATTTTCAGGAGGGTCTCGTGCGTTTTGACTTGAAATGCCGTAGAACGCTGTAATCATCATATAGGAAGAACATTTATCCCTGATAACAACGAGAAATTAATGCATGTAAACTTAAAAAGAAATGATACTTCCTTATAATTTTAATTATGGTAACATGCTGGAAACTACGGTTTGTTAAAATCAATAAATTAGCTCTTAGTTCTTGAGAGTTGTTGGTTGTTGTTGTTGTTTTCCTTTGTGTCAGAGCTCTGATTATAACAGATGGTGGAAGACCGAGCTAAGACTGTCACTGACGTCATCGACAGTCGAAACTGGAAGTTTAGATCTAACTTCAAACAACAGCCACCATCGACCATTAGAATTTAAGAAGGAGAAAAACGTAATATATACCCTTGATTTGTTCCCGAGAATCCCAAACTGTAGGGTACATACATGTCTAAGACGTTTTAGTAGTTTGTCTACAATTTGCCATGAGATTTGCGATCAGCTGAAAATTTTCCAACACCATCAAAACAGCACCATACTTCACAGAGGGTCCTTAGAGAGTGATGAGGACCCAACTTCAGGTTTGAATTATTGGCGATTTGAAATATGAGCGGGGATTAACAAAGCTGTGTGTAAAACAGTAAAAAACAAAACCTCTTGGAAATAAAAACAGAAAATCGCAAAATAAGCACTTCGCAGTTTATTACACTATACTTGTAGTCGGCGTTCGCAACTATGCTAAAGCTCGATCTCTAACAAAAAATTATTTCTACCTACTCCAGCTTATTACCCATAATAGGAATGTCTTGATAATACCTGTTCGCTAAGGTCTATTTTTTTTAACCCATCTTTATTGCTGCAGTGATCACAACGTTCACAAACTGATGTTCGTAAAATTGATTCAACTTCTTTACCCATGAACACTTTGCTAAACGAACACCGTGAGAACTAAAATAAAAATACAAACAAATTACAAATGAGAAATAAAATAACGATTTACAATTAACGGTACAACGATTTAGTAAGCAACGTTCGCTTCACTTAATATTTTAAGTTTAAACTTACTTCACAAAAGCGATAAATCACAATCAGAGAAAGAAGGATACAAATTGCCTAATCAAATAAACTAAAAAAGGGTAAAAATATTTACCTTAGTGCCGCTATCATTAAAACAATGAAAAGGTTTTAAGCACGGCGGCTAAAACTTCGCTTTCAGTTGAAAGATCTTGCGTTAACTGGTATGACAAGAAAAACAACTTAACCGCTTATACAGCTTGCAGGCTGTCGCAGCGCTTTCTTGACTGAGCGCTTGTGATACGGTAGAACTTTCTAGAAACGAAAGTAGCACTCGCGTATTAGCAAATTCACAAACAGAAGACTTAATTTAAAGTAAATAAACGTCTCTGCGATAGTTCTAATAAAAGATAATAATTTCCTTATTAAGGTGGCTGGTACCAGTTTTCATCATTTTGATGGTTTGTAACTTTGAAAGAATACAACAAAAAGACTGACCAATGCCAGTTGAACACTTTTATAGGGTTGAATTAGATAATCATTGGTTATTCAAAAATAGGTCATTAGAAGTTTCCATGGAAACGCTTTCATAGGCTTATTCAGACGCATTTTTTAGCTTGTGGCTTAAATAATTCAAAAACTAACCCGGTGACCCCGTGTTTTTTTTCAGTGATTGCTTTTGGCACTTGAAAAGGAAAATGCACAAGGAATTTCAAAAATTCTACAGAGCGGAATTTCAGAAAATCTAGAAAAAAGGCAGTTTCACACATCGCAAATTTCCTTCCGCAGAATTTTCTATTTTTTTTTTTTAATGATTCCTTTCGACGTTATTATCATATTGGAACAATAAAAAGAAGGGGTCACCGGACTTGTTTTCATGCAATAGCTTTCGTGAGTTTACCAATTTCCACGCGCGTTCTAGCGCATTTAAAAATCTGGATTCTATAAGATCGGCATTTGCTCATGATCTGTTATAGCTACGGCTGAAAATTGCGTGTGCTCGCGCGGGCGCCTACGATCTGATGTTTACATCCGTAAATTCGCCTTTACTGCTAAGAAATCATTAAACAGCTGTCAAAGACAGCCTCCCGGGCTCATCTTAAAAATCCTTCACACGACTTCTGGCTACATGATATTATTTTCCATGAAGTTTCAAAGTCTTCTTTCACTTAAGGTAGATTATCTTTCGCTTGAGTTGTTCTTTTTTCGCCGTCGCAAGATTTCAAATCGGTTGAATACTTCTTTTAGATATGAAGTGAAGCAACCTTTACTTCTCCAAAAATCGTCTTCTTTATCTTAGTTTCTTTCTCCTGCATTCACAGTGGCCACTCAACACATCAAATACACGCTCTTAGGTAAACTTCTCACAAAAGTAGAAAAAATTCCACACGCCGCCATCTTTGTTTTGAATTTTCATCTTTTGATCTCGCGCTTCTTTCGCACGTTTCTCTCTCGCGCGTCACGCAAGAGTGACCTGTTCCCCGCGCGAGGAAACTGGTACGAGCCACCTTAAACTAAAACGTAATGTTACGAGGCCGCGCGTGCAACTAAATTAAAGGTCGCGCGCTGCTCTATTGCGTCAGTTACAATCTCCACAGAATGATTTATTTCCTATCGCCGGACAGACCAATTATTGAGAAAGGTGAAAAAAAAAATCCATGGTTACTTTCTGTCCTCGGGCAAATTCGCAAAATCTGACTAAATTTACGTTCTTTTCATTGCCTAAACGACCGACTCGCTTTCATGAGAGGGGAGGAATAAGAAATTTTTACGAGGATTGTTTAAGCCGACTTTAAAAATACAATACAGAATTGTTTGCAGTAGTGTGTTCGTTCCTCAAAATATATCTTATTGAATTTTTATCTCCTTCAGTCTTTGAATGTGTAGTTTTTCCAAATTAAAGCGTATTGTTACGTCTTTAATTTTTCTCAAGCAGGACTTTGTCGAAAACCACATTACCTTGGTACCTTGGATAACACCGCAAATACGGCACTTGACGAATAAACGTTTTAAAATGCTTAAAATGGCACGACGTCTGGGTAATCCAAATCTGTGGGCTGAGTATCGGGAGTTGCAGAATAGAGCGACAAGGGAAGTGAAGCTATCTAAGAGCAGATACTACTTGGAATTGTTCAATGAAGTGAAGGATTGTAAATCATATTGGAGACTGGTGAAAAATGCGACAAACGGCAAATCCATTGCCCCGATATTAGGAATCAGGAATGCGGATGGAAAAGTTGTCACCTCCGATCTGGACAAAGCGAACATACTTAAGGAGCATTTCTCAACTATAGGTGAGAAACTGGCCAACGAATTTCCGAATGCCAACTTGACTCAAAGTAACCTTCATGTATCTACCGTAGCGCCTTGTGTTATGAACATAAATTTATCGCATGAGGTTATTGTTAGTTCAACGGCCAAGTTGAGAGCCGATAAAGGCTCTGGGCCCGACAGAGTTGCTCCAAAACTTTTAAAGTTTGCTGGTGACTCAATTATTCCATCTTTGTTCTCTGTTTTTATCAAATAAGCGCCACCTGCAACAGTGATCCGGTTACTTGGAAGGCTGCAAACATCTCAGCTCTCTATAAAAGTGACGATGAAACTGTCAAGCATAATTATAGGCCTATTTCGCTATTAAGTGTACCAGGAAAACTGATGGAGTCTATAGTGGCGTCAACTATTACCATGCATATCACTGAACAAGGACTTGGGAACCCTCACCAATGGGCGTATAAAAAAGGTCATTCCACCGATCAGTTGTTAGTGAAGATAACGGATGACTGGAGCCAAGCGACCGACAAGAAACATGTTGTAGGCGTGGCTTTTGTAGACTTTCGTAAGGCGTTTGACGCGATTCCCCAGTCCATTCTGCTCCGAAACTTCAAAGTCTTGGTGTAGCTGGGGACGTATGGTGTTGGCTAAGGAATTACCTCTCTGGAAGAACGTAAGTAACGACGATTAATGGGTGTCAATCTCAAGCTATGCAAGTTACTTTTGGTGTACCTCAAGGGTCAATGCTGGGCCCCACCCTGTTTTCCATCTTTTGTAATGATCTGCCCAATATCACTGAGGGAATAGATGGTAACCAATACTCATGGTCTTAAAATAAGTGAGGAGAATTTGCTACCTTTCTATACCAAGAGACTGTGAGGTGCTCACCTCATAGTCTCTTGCCTATACTCAAGAAATGGATAGATATTCTAGTCTTCTCGGATAAGGAGGAATAAACCGTAGGCCCCGTCTCCTGCAGGGTTAGGGGTAGGAGACGTTAATTTCCCACGCACGAGATTAGTGTGTGGTGGATGTCCTCCCCTGGGTGGGATGGGTGGGTGTTGGCCCTGAAAAGCCCCTATGGGGAGTGGTCAATTAACCTATGTATGATACAATAAAATACATGAAGTTCATATATTTTGAACTGCGGTATTAGATACGTATGAAGCACGATCCTCGCAGTAGATAGCGCTATTTAAGCAATAGCGAAAATCAGACCTGAAAAAAATCAGGCCTGTACGGGACTCGAACCACTGAACTTAACGGCCTGCTCCCAGTTGGCTTGTTAGCTCAATTGGTAGAGCGCTGCACTAGTATCGCAGAGGTCAGTGGTTCGAGTCCCGTACAGGCCTGATTTTTTTCAGGTCTGATTTTCGCTATTGCTTAAACAGCGCTATCTACTGCGAGGATCGTGCATCATACGTAACCTATGTATGTATGTATGTATGTGATCCACAGCTTCACATGTACGCAGACGACACCACCGTCTATGTCTAGGCACCGACCTATGATCTGATAGCTTTCAAGTTGAATGAAGTCCCAGCAAGGCTATATACATGGTATTGCGAGAACTGTCTCACTCCACATCCCACCAAGACGGAATACATGCTGCTTGGTGGACGCGGAAAATTAACTGGGCCAAAACAAGCTATTAAGATGGAGGATTATGTTATCTACAAGGTTGTTTCTACAAGATGCCTAGGTGTTCAGATAGACAATGCTCTTAAATGGTATCATCATGTATCGGAATTAGCGAAGTCATTTACGCAGAAGTTGAATTTACTTAAATCCTTGTATTTCCTGCCTAAACAGGCGAGAACTGATTTTTATTTTAAGGTTATTTTGCCGTTTGTGACATTTGGTATGTTAGTTTGGGGCTCCTGTAGTCGAGTGTTTTTCTCAACCTTAGAATCTATACATGTTAGAGCGGAGAAAATAATATTGGATTGGTGTACACCAAGGAAGGAGGTTCTTGCCACAGTAAAATGGAATACCTTAGAGATTATGTATGAGAAACGATTATTAATCTGAGCGCATCAAGCTTATTATCAACTTTTACCTTGTCCTATGAACTGTCGTTTTGAAAAGTATGTAAGCGCTTTAGAATATTTTATAATTTTAGCGCTTTAGAAATGTAAATTATTATAATTATTATGAGTAGTTACGACCTCAGGAGGAAAATGACATTTAAGTTACCAAGACCTAAGACCGATGTGGTCAAGAAATCATGCTCATACAAGTCTATTACTCGGTGGAACGCTCTGGGAAATCAAATGGGATCAATTTAAGACGTTGACACTTCTAAAAAGTCACTCAATTTTTAAGCCACCTATATTATAATGATTTACTATGTAGAATTTTTATTGTTGTAAATATGTAGAAATCTTTCATTAGTATTCTTGTAATTAGTTAGGAATTTAGTCTTATTGTTTGTACACGACCACATCAGATTTTGCTGAATTTTGTATCGTGTTTAAATAAACGCTGTTGTTGTTGTTGTTATTTGTGATGGACTTCCTGTTAAAATATTTTCATTATTGAAACTAAGACTTTGACAGCTGTTTTCACGAGTTACCACAAGATCAGAGAAAAAATTTTCTAACAGAAGCAAGAAAACAGTTATAAACGTTTTTCTGTGGAACAATAATCGGTACGAGCGGTCGATTAAAATTGAGCAATATTTAAACATCGCGAATCAACATGTGTTAAAATTCGCTTCAGTTTTCAGTTTTTTCTTTTTCTTTTCTTCAACCTGTTCATAGTTCTAAAAATACAAAGATAAGCAGCTCAATGTTAGCTGCATAATTTATGAATCAATACCGTCGTTGTTTTCAACTTTCGAGGAGCTACATAGTATATTTTGGAGCCTGAGATCTTGAAAAAGAAAAAACCAAGAAAAAGTATATGAAGTGAAGGGAAATAATATTTTCTGTTAGAAAAATACCGTGTGCCCTTCAGGGAAGCCTTTGGATACACTAAAGCATGACTCGCACTTGAAGGTTTTTAAAATGCGTGTAAGGGACAGGAAGATTGATTAAACATTAAAGTACTGAAGGTCAAGTATTCCAGAAACATTTCTAGAACTTTCTCGTGACCTTTAAATAGAGAGGAATAATGAACACGTTATTGGGGAATAATCAGCCTAAATCTTACAGTGAGTCTCTAACTGATATAGCTCTGGTGGTAACTGCTTGAACCTAAATACAAATGAATAAATACATAATTGATTTTCCCCGAAGGAGCCTTCTCGAAGAAAACAGTCTACAATGATTAACTATCAACTACTAATTACGATACACGATCTAGAACTATAATATTTAAAATACGCTCAATCAAAACGCTCTTTAGATTCAGAATAGTTCCTTATAATGCGACACGGAGGCTAGAATCATGGATGACTATGTGCTTATGAGGTTCTTTCATCCTCAGTCTATAATCTCAAGAGAAAACATAACTGACTCCGACGAAACTCCAGACGGCCCCCTGGGGTGTGAAATACAGAGTGGCTGAATGATGCACAAAAAGTTTATCCTAGACACAATTTCAAGTTCAGCTGGCTGTTGGTGGACTGCGCTTAAAAAGAGATCCTCACAAATTTGCAGAGGGCCACGTAAAGTCAGTTCAACAAACACCCTACTCCACCAGGTATGCTTATAGGCTTAAGCCGCTAGCCGTGAACATTTACAAACTATAACCGATATAGAAGCTAACCACAAAATTTACCTATTCACCATATGTCACTCTGGAAGTGTCATAATTTAGACTGTTACGTGTCTTATCTTGTGGCTAATGCGGGAAACACTGAGAATATACTCCATGTCGACCAAAAAGCAGCCGAGACTAGCTATGCTATTTGTGGGTAGTGGTTGATTATGTTAAGTTAAGTTTAACGCCATTAGAATAAACATCATAAACATCATTAACATCAAGCAGCAGCAATCTGAAATTACCTTTGTTGCTTGGCTTTGATGGTAAAATATGGCTCTTAAGGAAACGTGGTAAGAAACTTCACAGAAATCTCAAAATGATGACCTCTCAGCTAACTTGCAGAAGAGTAACTCCCTCATGTTTAGCGGATAAGGCAGCAAAAAAAGAAAATAGGCCTCTTTTTCTTAATTGTTAGTTCACTTATATTTATATACAAGCTTTTAGATTTAACTTTTTCTTCAGTTTAGTGGATTACAAGTAGCTCATTCAAGAAGTTCATACATTTTGCAACCAATTTTTTTTGGCAATAAGATTGCAAACGGTTTAAATTTTAGCCTAAATGAAAGTTTGCTCCAAAAAATAGGCATGTCTACAATGATTTCCATGCAAGTTTTCTTTCACTGCAAAGCAGCTGTCCATGAACATTGTCGACTTTTCGATGCCTCACAATGAACAAGACGACTATTGGTAGACCTTTGTATATACAAAAAAGTCGAGAGGCTTATTGGAACTCAATTGAAATAGCTCTGCTTGACAAAACTTTTCTGCAGTTTCGTAATAAAATGTTTAATACTCGTGGGCAACTATAAAGCCAGCAGGTCTCTAAACTTTGAGCTGAAACATCATAAAACTTAGCCGTTTGAAACAATTTGGCTGTGAATTTGTTCAAATTTCACAAAATCTAAATAGCAAAAATGGTGGATTCCCAGTTTAATCAACACAAAGTATTCACAATAGTTAATATTCTTTTAAATCTATGCTTCCTTCAAGGTATGAGTCGTCTGAGCTCTTTTCACCCTGACGTTTCCTACGCGCGCTCATTATGTCTTGATGTGTAATTGATTTAGACGAAGAACATTTCGTTTTATCTAGTGAATAATTACTAACATTACCAGTTTTGTTAAATTCGTGTCGATGTTTTTATTAAGATACGTATGACAAGGCATTGACTACTTTCATAAATGGCTGCCTGATTGATATTCTTTTGTTTAAATTTAAATTAGCCTTTCTGGCCTCGTTCTCCAGTTCAAAATTCAAAAGAATGCATTATCTCAAGCGAGGCTAGTGAGGCTAATTTGAATTTAAGCAAAAGAATATCAATCCGGCAGCCATTTATGAAAGTGGTGTATAGCTTTGAGTTTTTATGTCTTTGTTCAAGGTGATAAACTAATTTTACCGCAAGACATGAAGAAGAAAGAACAGAACGAAAAAAAAAAAGCAACCACTCCAAAATATATATTATCCCTTATTTAAGACGGACTAATGGACATTTAGCTAAGGGTGATGTCGGTAAGTCTTATGCGTTAAGTTGTTTTAATTTGGCACCACTGAAGAGATCACGTGCAAGTTATTAAAAACTGTCATGTTAATTTGCCGCATGAGTGGTTTGTTTTCAAGCTACTAATTGAGCCCTGAAAGAAGGATTGAACTCACTCTGATAAAAAACACTCTGTAGAGGTATTTATCTTATACGCTATGTGGTTCTTCAAGTTAGTCTTTGTAAGGTTGGATGTATTAGTTTTTTGAAAAAAGAATGAGTCGCAAAGGGTATTAGTAGCTTTTTTCTTTCCACTATGAAAAGTTTTCATAACAAAAGGCGATCTGGTGGTCAGTCAGTATCCTGATTACGAAAACTGTCTGATTAAGAAAAACGCTTGAGGTTATTAATCAAACAACTGGAAAAATTTATTTAGGAAAAACAGACAGGAGCCCAGAAAATTCTATGAGCAGATTATTATTATTTTTTTATTTATTTACTTAATGATTCACCCGAAGGTGGGTGTAAATACAATAGGACTCTAAGTCCCCTCCAAGATATTTACGCCCTTAATCCCAACCCCTAAATTAGATTTAAAATCCCAACCCAACGCATTAAGAAAAAGAACAAACATATAATACATATTTTACAACTGACTGCGGAATTAACAAGGACAAACTGTAAAAGCATTAACTTTACGACATTTAGGACAAATCAACCTAAAGGTACGAACATTATCTCCATTTGATTTAACCTAAGAAAATAGAAAGATTTGAGCTTAGTTTTAAAACAAGACAACGAAGTTTCAGCTTTGATATGATCGGGAACAGCATTCCAAATATTAGAAAGTCTTACAAAAAATGAATCCCTAAAAAGTGAAGTTCGAAAGTAAGGTGTTGCTAGGTAAATTCCCGATGCACCACGACGTGATTTGCTATTATAAAATTTAACATAGTTTTCTATGTTAAGTCTAACGATCCCTAGTTAACAAATGGTAAACACCACAGCGTACACTATTGAGTTATGGATACACGCGGGAGATTGCTAAGCACGAAAGAAGCGTAAGAGTCGCTCGAGGCGATAGCCGAGAGCGACTCTAGCTTCTTGAGTGCTTAGCAAACCTCCCAAGTGCATCCATAACTCAATAGTGTACGGTGTGGTGTTTACCATTTGTTTTATAACATAACATTGATACATTGTAGCTAAAGAGTTCCCTTTTATTTAACAAATCTTACGTGACCAGAAAAAACAAGCGCGCGCGGAAAAATAGTCTTTGCATTTGCTCACGTCAGCAGCGTACACCCATGGGCAAATGGGGGACGCTAAATTGACCAATCAGAGCGCGCGCTTTACTTTGGTTATGTTATAATTTACATTTAAGAAAGAAAAGCAGGTCTAAATATTCAAGCCAATAATTAATGGGCAGTAAATTAAGATCAATTAGACGGTGTTGATAGCTCATGTTCTTGTTTTTGCAAATTAATTTAGTAGCTCGTCTTTGAGTCCTTTCATTTAATAGAAGGTTCTTAATTATAGACTGTGGGGCCCAAACCTGTGAAGCGAATCTAAAATGCGATCTTGTCAAAGAAGAGTATAATAAAGTTAAAGTTTTTTCATTTTGAATTGTATGACAATGTCTCTTGATAAATCCCAAAAGTTTGTTAGCTTTAGAGACAGTCTGAATTATGTTTGTTCCATGTGAGGTCCTTAGTGACTGTAAGCCCAAGGTCCCATTCTTTGGTGACAAGCTTTAGCTCGGTATTGTTTAGGTTATATATACGTTGTAAGCTAGTTTTCTTTCGGCTTATTCTCAGATTGTGACACTGTATAGGCTGGAAGTACAGTTCGCTTAAGGATGACCAGTTGCAGAGGAGGTTTAAATCATCTTGGAAGTCACAGATATCAGATGCAGCTTTGTTGGTTTTGAAACATTTCGAGTCATCAGCATACATGGCTAGAGACGAGGACTTTAGAACATTCGGCATGTCATTTACAAACATCAAAAATAGTACGGGGCCCAAAATTGAGCCCTGTGGAACTCCAGACTTAACTATACTCCAGGTTGAAAAACTGCCATTTGCGACAACACGCTGTTGTCGCCCGGTGAGATAACTCGAAAACCAGTCCAGCAGTGAACCGTGAATTCCAAACTTGCGAAGCTTTGACAAAAGTTTCGCATGACACACGGAGTCAGAGGCTTTAGAAAAATCTATTTCAACTTTAAATCTTTCAAATCTATTTCAACTTTCATAAAAGGCGTTGTCCAAACAATGATTAGAATAAGGAAAACCGACTATTTAGAAGTTGTTTCACCTTAAAGGTGTTTAGATTGCGTCCAGGCACCGACTAGAGAACAATAGCAAGTTAGATCCCCACACATGTAACACCCTCACACTCTGTTTACTAAACTACTACGCTAGGAACACTTAAAAGAGTACACCTATCGACGTAATATGCCGCGTCGAGAAATTTGGCGTCCTGGGGCTCGATAAACCTTTAAGAGGGGTACGATCAAAAACCGGAAGCTGTTACATTCGACAAACATTTGGCCAATTCCAACTTTAACTATACAAAGCTCTGTTGTTCTGTTTTATGGCAGTTTGATATCATTTGTGGGAATAAATTAATTTAACGCCGAGCGATCTCTCTCAATACTAATTCTCTGTCTTGAAGAAATGCCATTGCAAACCAAAAAGAGGTATGCCTTTTAAACTGTGAATCTTTAAAACAACGCAAAAACCTGAAAGGGCTGAAAACAGACCCTTTATTCAGTGCACAACTGCCAACTCCACAAGTTTTCTCAGTTTTGAGATTAATTCTTGCGTTTTTGACATTTCCCAAAAAAAGGAAGCCATGAGCCTGACTTTTCGAAACTCTTTATTTCAAAACCTACAGAGAGCGTCGCTCAAATTAATCACACAGAAGCTAATATGGTAATACTGTATACTAGCTCTTCTTTCGCTCAAAGAATGCGAAGATAATTCAATTCTACTGACAGCAAAAAAATGTGATTGGAATCGACTAACCTAAGACACTATGCCGTTCGTACAAAAGACAACATCATCAAAAACAGTTTCCTTGAAGAGATTGGCTTTGTTTCGAAAACTCTCCTATTACTCGCGCATGAACGGGGGAGAAGTTTATCCACTGAGATGTACTTCATTAGCATCAAGAATTAAAGGCCATATGGTAAAGGAATGACAGAAACATTTTCCATTTGGTTCCTATTTCGCTATTCATTGTTTCTCTCAACAAAAGCGCCACAAATTTTGCTGCGAAATGGGTTGCTGGCGGCATCTCTACTTGATCAATTTTTCGTCCGCTCCTTCATGCAAAACTTTTCAGACCTTTAAATTTTCCAAATTCTAGCTCATAACTTCCCAAAACTCTGCTCAAATTCTATCACGGTGCTTTTCCTTGCGCCTCATTTCACAAATTTCGAGTGAAAATTTCTTTTCACTAAAACAGAACTGCAAGTAAAATGAGATAATTTTCTTCGTTACACATTTTCTTCATAGTTTATCTTGAAGGCTGCATGACAATTTTTTTTTGTTTTGTTTTTTTTCTGCGTTGTCTTTTAAAAAGGAGGATTACAGAACAGGGGAGGGGGGTAGTTATGTTGCTCTAATTATCCACTGTTCTTAGTCAGCCCTTATATAAAAGCTCGTTAATCGATGCCGTAATATCCAGACCCAGCTATGATTATCGTTTTTTAGCTAGGAACAATGCAGTGGATATTTCGTTATTTTCTTGTCTGTGTTTCGATCACCAACCTTGTGACTCCTGAGGATCAATGCAAGACAGAAATTAACATTGGTAGCATGGCTCTCAGAGCTTTCGTTTTTAAGAGAATGGCGGTGGCAGCTCCTCATAGCTGTGATATTTTTATGTGAAAGGGAAATTACCTGCCAAAGCTATAATTCAACAGAAAAGAAAAGATGCGTGAATTAAACAACCGCACAAAGGAAGCAAGACCTGAGAATTTCCGCTCAGACCCAGCTTGGTTTTATATTCGCCGCTTGAACGGAAGAGACAAGTACTCGGCCAATAACATTAAATAATAATTATCAATCAAGTTGTAAGAACACTGTTCTCTCGATAAGTTTTAGAGACAAATCGAAGATTTGAGACCGGACGAAAGTTATTAAAGGTTCAGTATCAGCATTAGGTTTCTTGCGGCGAAGTCTGATCACAGCTTACTTGAGATCTTTGGGCAAGTTACCAGACGTGAGTGACAAATTGACAATATTCTTTAAAATAGGAACTAGTATATGGAAGCATTTTCGCATAATTTTTTCCGGTAGAGGATCTAGAGAGCAGGACTTTATAGTGCTCTTCTTGATCAAATCCAAGATGCTGTTGTCATCTAGTTGCTCAAATGAAGACAGTCTTGTGGAGTACTGTATGCTTACCTCATGAGCTAGAGATGTTGGTGAAATCATTTCCTGATGTTGATCTGCAATTTGCGAGTGAATACGCTCAATCTTTGACTTAAAAAAGTCTGATACTGTCTAACCGGATTAAGTTTATGTTTCCCGTTTGCTTTCCCGGCCGATGAACTAGTGTTCACTTTAATTTAGCACAGCTTAACCATGTTTGGTTTTTCCACAGACTGAGAGGTTTCAAAAAACAGGATAATCGTGCAATTTAGAAACCTTTTCATTAATTTTTTTTGGGGACACTTCTAAGATGCTTTTATAAATTTGTGAGTGAATTGTTCGTCGAAGTTCTAATATTGCGTTTTATTTCCCCTACATGCTCGAGCAAGTCTTGCTCGTGTTGTTGTCTCTTTGTTTAATTTTTGTCTTCTACTTTGTTGAGTTGAGGTCAAAATAAAAACTGCCAAGGAAATGCTGTACTTTTCTGAATATTTTGACCACTATCGGCGGTTACTTAAGTAAAACATCATTCGATGATACTCTTTTTGTTGGCACCGAAATCGGCGAACAGTCTTAGGATTCACGGACTAAATGAGGAAAATAGATGGAACGACGCCAAGGTTACGATTAAAAGCTGTCAGTTGTAAGATTTAAGCAAGAATTTGTGATAAATAGAAAAGGACCCAATTGATGTTCTTTTGTAATTGTCAATAAACCGAGTCCTTTAGTTAAATTACTGACTAAACAGTTTATTTGTGCCTTAATATCACTACTACATCACTTGCACCCGTGTTACTGCTAATCTGTAATTTTCGCGCTGATTCAGCTCGTCCAGAAAACAAATGCACTATTTTTAGCTGTTATTTTTGCTGAGTCGGTGCCTGACAGGTTACTGACTTCACGATAATTCGCTCTAGCTGAGTTCAGACACGTAACTATTGGAACTTTATTTCGAAACTTGTCACACGTATTCATTACTGCATTGTAACCAGCAAAATAATGTTCGAAAAGAGACACGCGTTTGCGCAACAGTTTAAGTGGTTTTCGAATTGAAGGTAGTCAGTTTTTGTTCTCTTATATCGACAGACGCAGCTACTAGTTTATAAACTAGATTTGATTTAAAGTTGATTTCAAGCTAAGGATTAGCACAGTTATCTATCGTTTAGTAAGTCTTTTATGAGAGCTCTTACAAATTAATGGAGGTGAAAACGATTACCATAGGCCAGGGCCTTTCGTTGTGAAAATTTGAAAGAGCGCCAGATTTTTCCCAAAGATTTGGATCCTGCATCCTCGAACCTTTTTTCTTTGTACGTTTCCGTAAGCTAAAGCAAGCCTTAGAGTTGTTGGTTTGCATGCACAGTTTGAGCACAGCAGAAGCGAGTCAGTAGTCAGTGGAGACAATTTCCAGCGGAAAAGAAGTGATAACTCTTTCGCAATAAAAGATTTTCATTTTCATGGAAAAGTTCTGAATGAAGATGTGAAGAAAAGCCTGAACGGGTCATTTCATATAACAAAATTAATATTCAATTTCTCTTTGGATAATCTAAATTTGTTTGTCCGGTTTTTTTTATCTGCTGATAACGAGTGATAGCATGTGAATCATCTTGTACTTCCTTCACTCTCTTATAATTCAGAAACGGAAGCTGAAAGGGTGCTGAGGTGAATGGTGAGGGGGGAGGGGGGGGGGGCGTTAGTCACGCCCTGATGTACGAATGACACCAACCCACATCATTGAAAATTTGGGCTCACCAAACAATCAAGAATACCTCTGATAATTTCCTCGCTAGAAACAACGCCAAAAACTCGGAACATCGACGTGTTTTGGTAAAAACGGTCATCTTAATTTTACGCTCAAGCCAGGGCGGACGAGGAGTGTGTAAATAGATGGTAAAAAGTGTTATTAATTGCCTCATATTTTGCTCTCGGACGGACATGATGGAGCCAGAATATAAAAAAAATACATGTATTTTCTTCCTTCGTTAATTGAAATCAGTCGAAGGTCATTAATATACACTGCAGAAGTACGATCGAGTTTCAACAACCAACTAGTTCCCAGAGAAACTAATTAACTTGTGACAACGAATGAGCACTTCATAATTAAACAGGAGGTGGTGTATTTGATCAAAAATTAAACTTCAGCTGTCTCGTGTGCAAAGTTGAAAAAACTCACACTGATAGCTGTTCGCTAGAATTATAACGAGCGTTATTTCTGAGAACATGCTCTGTGTATTCTACCGCTTCGTTTTCGCCGTTTTGGCTTCCCTGATACCAAAAGGACAAGGTGAGATTTTCCTATCGTTATATATGTCTTATCAGATCAGTCTAGGAAGTCTTTCGAGTTTACTAAACATCAAGTTACTTTTTAATTTCCTTTTTCGACGTAACCAAGTCTTGAAAGTCATTTTGCAACACACTTTTTGAAAATGAAGCGAGTACAAACACAAAAGTTTTTGCGAACATGATTTTTGGAGTAGCCAACAGTAGAAGGAAAAAACTGACTCTACGAAGAAGTCCGTGAACCGAGTTTTAATTTCGAGTTATCGATCCCGCATAATAAATGCGATGACTTCTGGCAGACTGTCTTCGCACTGAAAAATTTTTGAGAGGTTTACTTGAGCCCAACTGAAATGGTTCGGCAGGACCAAATTAAAAATTTACACAGCAGCGAAAATCGTCAAGCGACGCAATTTAGTCTTTTTATTCATCACAAAAAGAGAAATAACGTACGTTTCGTTATCTAATGTAAGAAAGTCCGGCTGTTTGGCGCAATTTAACGTTAAGTTAATCTAAAGGCTGATAAAGCACAGATCGAGGACTTTGTGTATTTTTGTGAGCTGGTAGATGAAAGGAATTGGTCATTAAAGATCTTAGCCTACCACAGAAATAATTTTTCAATTTAGCTAGAGGGACACTTTCACTTCACTCAACCTAAAAAGGTGATTTTCGACAAAAAAGTTTGTTGATTAAGAGTTTTGTGTCATCATATCGGAGACTCATGACAAAATAGTCAATGAGCCCCTTAGGTGTTTTATAGTGCGCGGCCCAGTACGATTGTGTGATAATGAAGATATTTCCCCAAACTCGCAACAAATTAAACGAATGACCGCCTTTGTATTCCAAGGTAAGATCGAAAATTTTTAAGCAGTTGCGTCGGAACATCTTGTTCATTTTAAAATATCTCATATTTGGAACTTAAATATGATCTTCACATATAGGATTTTCATATGTTCACAAATATTGATTTTCAACTTAGATGGAAATAAAATATATTTGATTATACTCCAGAACACAAGTTGATGGTTTTGTAGGCAAAAATCTTTAAACATGTGGACTCTAGATTTATCAAAAACGATTATTGTTCAGTTTACCTAGTTTAAGCTGGTAACAGGAATATTTGTCGGTATTAGTATTAGAGTGGACAAGTTTTATGATAATCAGAAAAGATTATGGCGTCATGCGATATGATTTACAACATAAGTTCCAAATAGGTTCTTGAGGAAGGAAAGAAAGCTTGGTGAAAATTCTGTTTGATGGAAAACCATGGACATATTCACCACTGAGGATGAGTTTTTGAAAAGGAATTAATCATTAATTGATGCAGACATGCTTTTTAGGCTGCGAACTCCACAATCAACACTTAACTTTGAGTCCGCGTTTTCACTTAGTGAGTAAATTTGACAAAAAAGCAAACTTGTTGTTACAGCTCAGCCTGCCATCAACACGGATCAGGATATTTTAGTGATCCATCAAATAATTAATTTTTGGTAAACAGAAGTTGAAGAGGATAGTGTGAAAATGCCAACTTTACCCTTTGGCGTAAACGAAAAGGAAATTTTTAGGAAAAGTAATTAACTCTTCGAAAACAGTGACGTCAGTACTCGTTATCCTATTTTCCATATTTTTTCAAAGTTCTAATGTCAGTTGCTACTTCGGTGTCAGAACTTAGAAAGTATGTTTCATTTCATCAGATCTCTTTTTCATTCGACCATATTTTGACATTTTTAGGGTTTGTTGTTCCTATTGAACTCAATTACGCCCTTATAATGTGCAAGCTCGAGGCTAACTTTCAGCGTTTCGCACCTGTTAATTCTTAATGCATACTATGGATGGAAACTTTATTTTTTGTAGGTAAAAACCTCAGTTGAACCTGGCGTTAAAAGAAGTTAGTAAAAAGGTCATTGACCTTCCTAGCATTTCATAAAGTTGATAAAACCGTCAGCATCACTGACACGCAGTGAGCTCAAAATCTGAACTCACGCGACATCACTAACAACACATTCCTTTCCATGCTTTCAGCTTTGAATTAATGCCAAACAAAAACTCCGGGAAAACTTTCTAAACGAACTAATTAACATTCTTGGCATGACGACGATTATAAGGTGATAAACACGAGTCGATGTACATGTCAATATCAGTAGTTCTTGAACTTCGGCACTTATCGATCGATAAGGATAGCTGACCAAAGCGAACGTTGAGTTAAAAATTTCAGTAATCAGTTACTAAAGAGATTGACATAGATTGGTGGTAATCCAGGGGTCAAAAATCAAGCCTAAACTAAAGCAATATCTACCTTAAGCAGTCAGGGCGGCAACGCCAAGGAAGAAGTGGATTAAAAAATGAATTTCTACTTTGAATTAGAATTTCCAAAATGGCTGCATGTGTTCATCGTCTCATACGGCGCCACATCTCAACCTCAACATTATGTATAAAAGTAGTGTTGAGTTCCACATGGAAATTAAAATAATTTGCTGTCCCGGTTTCGGTTCGCAGACGACGCAAATGTTGGTGATTTCACGTTGTTGTTTTGAAAAGAACAGTTAAGAAATGTACTAAGTTTTAAACGCACGTGCTGAGCTGTTATTCTGCCAATTAGATCTTTTGTTTTTCCACGTCCTCGGTGCCGTCGCCGTTGTGGTTTGCTTAAGGTCCCTAATAACTCATCATCAGTCACACTGTTCCACAATACCAGTTTCCATTGAAGTGCTCAGCGTTAAAAAGCAACTTTTTTTAACTCAACGTTATCGTTTTCCAGGTAATTGTCGCAATTTGGAGTTTACCAGTTTTCCTAAACCTGGCTACCGGCTAGAGAATCACACGGTTCGCACTGTTGAAGTATTTGACGAAGATATCTGCATGTTACAATGCTACCTGGAGCCCAACTGCGTCAGTTATAACTTCCATGAGTTAAAAAAGGAGTCTAATACTTACACCTGTGACCTGAATAACTCTACTACTGAACACGATAAGGAACTTGTAGAGAGCAAAAACCATACCTATCGCGGAGCTGAGGTAAGAATGAAGTGTGTAAGTTAAGAGTTCGAAAACTTTTGCTCATTGAAGGTTTTTCACGAGACAGTGAATCCCTCAGCCTCTGTCACCCATCTAAATTACCCTTCCAAGAGCAAAAATTAAGCGTCTGACCATTGCGCGTTCTTTAAGGAAATTTCAAATAAGGGAATGCTGGAGGCTCACATTTTCTAACTCTTAATGGCTACCTCTATGGCTGTTCTGATACTTTGTAACAAATCGCGCAAACTTTCCTCTCACGCGCGAGCAGCGCCACGCGTGAAACGCTAAAAAATGTGTTCAACGCAAACATTTGCGTCAGTAACCAAGAAGTGTGCGTAGAACTCAGGTACATGATGAAAAATGAGAGTACCTGCGAGGGCAGACACGAAGATCTGATAGAACTGAATAGTATGCAGAACGTATAAACACGAACAGGCGCGCGCGCTGGACTCTTCAAGCTTGCTGAGTTACTGGCCCTATTCTTTTTCTCGTTAAGAATGCTTGCGCGAAAAATCCCTGCAAGAATAACGCAACATGCCAAGCTGGGTTTACAGACAGAGATTATCAGTGTTTGTGTGTTCCTAAATCTGGATTTGAAGGCCATGACTGTGATGAAGGTAAGGAAATCTGTTTATTGTAGTCAGTAATGTGACGAATGTGTGACCGGCTCATTTTCGAGGCACGAATGTGCTAACAGAATGCACAACTATGATGTGAATACTGAGTGTAAGAATACCCTGGGATCTTACAAAAATTAACGAATATCGAGATATCGGATATTGCCACCGAGATCTCGATATTTCTCATATGGACTTAAGCCATTTTTCTATGATGAAGTCTGAAGACTTCGGTTTTTTATCTTGATCGGTAATTACCAAGCCAAAATTTGAATATCGAAGGCGGAAACAGAAGCAGACGAATGAGACAATTAGTATGGAATTCTATTCCCATCAGGGTAAATAGTTTGATGGCACGACGTGAGAAGAAAGGAAAAACATGGCGGACGAAAGTGAGAAAATTCCCGTCTAGCTTCTGTTGAATGAAAATTATCAATTTGCGCGGCGGGAAACACTGCAAGAAAAAAATTTTTCACGAGCGCGAAAAAGATGGATAAAAATCGAGAAATTAAGTTCCTTCGCTGCTTGTTTTTGTTTTTGTTTTTATAAGTATTCATTAATAACCTGGTCGCATAGTTTGTTTATCTTCTGTCAAGGATTTTTCATCTTATTTCTGTCTTTGACGTTTACCCAGATGTTATCACGGATAACTGTCGAACATCTTTCTGCCATTAAAACTATTTCCCAAAGTGTTTTTCCTTTGCTTTGCACTGTCAACCTGGCCCCACCCCTAAGCATGGCGATATTGGCAATACTAAAGGACAATTCTGACAATTTCTCACTAGTGCGATAACTGATAGTATTATTGTGTCTATTACGCAGGATTTACAGCTGTGTTTACAACCCTTGGTGCGAGTGGACATCAGGGTCCAGACTCAATCGGTAATACCTACTCAGGTCAGTACCATGACGGACAAGTTACATTGTCCAGCGGTATTCAACTGTGGACTGTGCCACACACTGGTCAATACAGAATTGAAGCAATAGGAGCATCAGGGGGGTACGGTGAGGACAGCGTCATCAAGAACGGAGGAAGAGGGGCAAAGATGATTGGAAACTTTATTTTTACCAAAGAAGATGTCATTCGTATACTTGTTGGTCAAAAAGGGAAAAGAGGGAATGCCAACCCAAAAACTGCCGGAGGTGGTGGAGGTACATTTGTGGTGAGAGGAAGCAACACGCCTTTGATCATAGCTGGAGGTGGAGGAGGGATTAAAAAAATGACAGAACAACATCCAGGATGTGATGCGTCCATGAACACAACAGGGAATGCAGGATACAACTCGCCATTGGAGTCAGGAGGAACAGACGGAAATGGAGGAAATATCAGTGGTCAATATTCAGGTAAGAAGGGAAAGAAGGAAAATCAATCTGTATTTTCAATTAAGAGCAAACAGTCAGTATGTATATAAGCATAACTTCATTTCATCTTCTCTTACATAGTATGACATCCGAATGGTTAAAAAGGCTTCCCATTGGCTAATTGCGAGTTTGGATTAAACAGAACAACTAAACAGAACGACTAGACAGATGGTAAAACGCACTTTTAAAACTGACTTGACCATACAAACCTTTACTATTACTCAAAATATCCAATAGTATTTTGAAGAAAATTCCAAAAATCAATAATCAAATTAATTGAAAAATATTGTGAGTCGTTGTTCAACCGCTTTTACCCCTTTACCTCCTCAGACTGACTAGCATTTGAGGAACCAGTCATTATTTATTACCTGGGGGTGAGGGGTGGAGGATTGTGGGAGATCACATGATTTTCAGGGAGAGGGAACAGTCCTTGTCAACAAAGTATAAAAGAGGGGTGGGGGGGGGAATAATAAGAATGTTACTGAACCTTAGAGGGGCGGATCAGGGAAATTATATCATGACACAACCAAAATCCTCCAGCCCCCCTCCCCCCCGACTCTTTTAAGTGAAAAATAATGACTGGGCCCTGATTTCTCCTTGCAATATCACCCCGAAGTTACACATTGAGGTTACGAGAATAAAGAAAATGATCACCAACTTAATCAAGAATATGTTGACCAATGTTACGGTGTAAAGGGTTAAGTTAATGATAAAAAATATGATATTTATAGTCTTTATAAGAAATCACTGATCACGTTTTTATTTTGGCAGGCGGTGGTGGCGGCGGCTTCTTCAGTGATGGACAAAATGAAACGACACCTGGAGTTGGTGGAGGTAAAGGAGGTAAAGGATATCTTCAGAGGGGAGTGGGTGGAGTTGGCCGGGGTGGGTTCGGAGGTGGCGGTGGTTTACTTGGAGACAACAAGGGAGCTGGCGGCGGGGGAGGTTACTCTGGGGGGAGTGGCGGGGCTAATGCAGAGTTTTCTTGTGGGGGAGGGGGTGGATCTTTCAACAATGGAACAAATCAGCAAAATGAATGTTGTTATAATGGCGATGATCATGGTCGGGTAAACATCACATTCATCCAATGAAGTGAACACGCCTGCACATTGTTGACGCGTGTTGGTAATTCTGTTTTAAAGGCTGGTCAAACAGTCATTTGGTCATTCTTTAGATTTTTGTTGGTCAGAGGTTTAAGGTGTAGTTTTACCAAAGCAATCTGTGGTACTTAAGTCAGTTTTTTCCTTTAGTTCAGAGTTTATAGAAACAGTATTCGTAAGTGTAGACTTATTTGGGACGTTCTCCGACATAAATAATTTGACCCCGGCCTGCTTCATTCTTTGCCTGACTCTTTCCGGAGCAGTTCATCAGACGTTGTGTTTGAGTGTTTTTACAGCACAGATGGTCTGTGTTCATCTCTTTAGGTCAGTGAACACAATCACTGATGTAGTTATTACAAGCTTTTTTAAATTTCCATCTGTTTAGCGAGGTTTAGAGCGTATTTTATACATCTGACGCTTTACAAAACTATTGTTGTAGAGCGTTTTCAAGGCTCGATATTTCAAGCATTTTTAGGTTTAGCTTTTGTTTCATTAAGTCTCGCCTTTTCGCCCCTACGTGCTATTTTGATGAATCTATAGTTTTGATGATTTATTTTTAGTGTGTGCTTGAACTTGGCTCAGCACTTACCGTGCTAGACATTTTAATCCCTTGTTATGGTTGAAGATAACTAGTTTGCTAGGTGGTCATGTTTGAGTTGGTAAAACTGACCTTGAGTTTTACCCACACTGAACATCCTGTTTTGGAAGTTCCCACGGTTAGCTAACCCAAACATGTCTGTGATTTTTGTATTTAATACTGGAGCACTCCTTGCTGAAAGTAGTAGAAATAAGCAGTGGAACAAGAGAGAGAATAAAGAAGAAAATTACAGAGTCTCAGTACCTCTTGTTAATTTGCCAAGCGAGTGGTAAAACCCCTCAACAAATTTGGTGGAGGACCCGTCTTCAACAAAACCGGTGGAGCACCCATTATCTACAAGTTGGTAAAGTACGCTTTTGGAATTCGTACAATTGTGAGTGGAACTTCGCTTTTATCAGCATGCTTTTCCGTTGCAAGCTAATTTGACTTTCTAAATCTGAGTGATAGCCGAGTTCTTTTATAATGATCTAGCTAGCGTAGAATGTAACAGTTTATTTAGTGTATAGATCAGTTAGCTTCTGATTTGATTATCGCTGTTGATGGTCAATTTCAAGGTTTGGATTTTCAATTTCGGGTCTGTAGCGTTTTCTCTTTATTAGTACCGTTTTCGATTGCGTTGCTTTCATTTTTGGGAAATCTGGCTCATGTAGTATCTCTTAAATATTCATCCTGATTACTAGACAGCGAGCGCGAGCCCTGGCTGAAGAAGCCGTTCACCAGGAAAACTTAACTGTAAGTTCGGGTTCGAATGAGTGGCCAGCCCCTCCTCCACCCGTTCAGCAATCTAGAGTACCATTCTTTCGTTCACTTTTTAAATCAACTAATAGATCGCCGAGGGCTGACGCACAATCGAAGGCTTTTTGTGGAATTCCTACACCTAGTGAATGTTCTCTGGTTTCTTCTTGTATCGGTAGCCAAAGTTCTGACTCCGAAGAAGATGTTATTTATGAGAGCGTCAAGACCAGAGAAAATCTTTCCAATCGTGAAAATGTAAGTGAAGATTCTCTCGAAGCTCGTAACGACTCAGTTGTTAATAGTCGACATAATTCTTTAGACTCAAATCAGTTGTCTCTTGCACCAGCCTATGCAGAAATGGAAGACCAAGTTAGTCAGTTATGCCAAGCAGTCGAACGAATGCAAGCTTCGGTTAATTCACAAAATAGAAGCAGCGGTGTAAAATCATCAGTTACATTTCCAATTTTTAGAGGTGACGAATCCGATGACGCTCATGAATTTGTTAGGAATGATAAGAGGGCCGGTAGACTAAATGGTTGGGACGACGATAGTTTAGCATTAGGACTTCCTCTTTATTTAAAGGCCTACGCTAGCGCTTGGTTTAAAACTTTGCCAAGGGCCGACGAGATGTCTTTCGAAGAATTGTCTGAGGAATTAGTTACGCATTTTGCCTCCGGTGCTAGTGAGTGGCGCGTAAGACAGGCGCTAGGCCAGCGACGACAACTGGAAAAAGAATCGGTTGCAGATTATGCCTATAGCCTTCGAACACATTGTGCCAGAATTAATTTGCCCAATTCTGAATGGACACACTACTTTGTCCAGGGACTCATTCCCGAGATTCGCGAGTACGTTGTTTTGCAACAACCTGAAAATTTGGAATCGGCAGAAAACTTCGCTAAGCTAAAAGAGTCAGTATTGCAAGGATCGAGTAAACGCGCAGACTTTAACCCTAAGGAAGTATCAGCGCAAATTTTGGAAGAACTCTCAAAAGCAATCAACCCTAAGGATAAGTCAATTAGTGCTGTGGGTCCAGCTTCAGATCAAAACCCTCACATGAGCAAATCTGAGATGAAACAAATTATTAGAGACGAATTCCGCGAATTAATGAGAAGCAATATCAATAATAGACCCAGTGGTTATAATCAGCGCTCAGATCAGAATTTTCAGCCAAGGAGTTCCAGGTCTCGTTTTGGCGATGCCGTTTGCTATAATTGTGGTCGAAAAGGACATACCTATTATTTTTGTCGTTCAAAACCTGATCCTAGGAATTTTCGTCGTGGTCGTGGTAGACAAAATGTTTATCAAAATAGGGATCAAAACACTTCTGACTGGCAGTCTAAGCAGCAGGGAAACTGAAAGGTGCCCCTGTCTCGTTAGAAAATGAACCCGTGATGGGGGCGTCAAATACTGTACAAAAACCTTTAATGAAACTTGTAGACCGAAATTTATCGGGAGGATCGTGCAATGCTGATAAACTTGCTTTCAGTAAAGCCAAGCCTGCCGAGATTTCAGTAGACGAGAGAGTTGATTTAGCGCAACATGTTATTGTCAAAGATAATTGTCAAACCTCACCAAAACATTCATCTAGTCACCCTCCGCAGAGTGGTAGACAAAAACAAGGCGCTTGTTTGGAGAGTAGTATCGTCATTATTTTGTCCATTATTTTAGCTATTGTTATTAGGGTACTTGAATTGTTTGAAGTAGTCATATCAAGTAGTGTGGAAGTACTTAAACAACCTCCGGTGTCTAGCAAAGGACACGCGACTTTATTTTCAGGTGCCAGTACGCCGAATCTTTCTGCTTTGTCTGTTCAGGATAGAACTCCTGAGTGTTTATGTAAGGTCTCAAAAGAAGAGCCTCCAAGTTTTGAAAGTGCTGTTGTCGAAGGAAACAGCCTAGTTTTTGAACAAGCAGATATTTTTGATGATGATGTGTTAAGTAGTGACGATATTGTTATTTCGGAGGTCATTTCGAACAACGCTAAGCAAAATGAGGTAGCCGATAGCGACAAAACTTTACGTAGTGACTACTCGCCTTTGGCTAGCAGCGATTTAGAGAATAGTGAACAGGGGTCAACAAGTTTATCCGTCTCGAGGACTTTGAATAACTTTAGCAGCAGAGCTGAAGCGAATTCTTTTGTACAGCCCGTTAGTAATTATGTAAAGGACAAAGTTGATGACATTTCTATTTCTTTTGCGCCTGGAAGTGCTCTTCTACCTGTTAGCATAAAGGGTCATAATTTTCAATGTCTAATAGATTCCGGAGCTGCTGTCACAGCAGTAAACGCTAATGTGTGGCGAAAACACTTATGTCACGCTTACCCAGAACTTGGTGTGCCTGATTCAGAAAGTGTGACTACAGTAAATGGTTCTCGTTTGACTACTGTAGGAAAGACTTTGATGGAATTTGTTATTGATTCTCGTATATTTACTTTCGAAGTATGTGTGATAGAGGACCTGTCTTTTGATGTTATATTGGGTAGAGATTTTCTTAAACGATTTTGTTTCAAAGTTGATTTTAAGGATGGATTAGTTAGTTTTCCCTCTGAGCCCAGTCCTTTTCCTTTTGAGGGTGTGCGCGTAGATGACGACGATGATCTAATTGATGAAGCCTTCATTTCTTCTGTCCATGCCTCTTATAGCTTTGTGATTCCACCTCAGTCAGAAATTTTGATTTCTGGGGAACTTGAAGACTCGTCAAATAAGTATGGTATCGATGGCATGATTGTCCCAAAGCCTGATTTATCTCACCGTTATTCGATTTTTGGAGCGTCCGAGCTTGTTAGTGTTGCAGAGGATGGTACAATCCCTATTAGGTTGGTTAATCCTTCTTTTAAACCAGTGAAAATTTACCGAAGGACTCGTCTAGCTAATTTTGAGGAGATAGATCGCAACATAGCTACTTTCGAGTTGAACACAAACGAAAAGCTACGCGAAAGTCATTGTTCTCTTAGTAGTGACAACGAACCAGAAGAATGTGATTATTCTCAGTTGCCTGACTTGTCTGATAGTATACTGTCAGCTGATGAAAAAATTAAATTTCGTGATTTGTTTAGTAAATACCGTGATGTGTTCGCTTTTTCTGATGCCGAATTAGGTAGAACGTCGTTAGTACAGCACGTGATCGATACGGGTGACGCTACACCACTTAAACAAATGCCATATCGCACTTCGCCTGAAGGTAGAAAAGAGATCGATGGACAAGTGACGGATATGCTAGAACGTGGAATTGTTCAAGAGTCAGTTAGTGCTTGGTCTTCGCCTGTTGTTCTAGTCAAGAAAAAAGATGGTTCTATGAGATTTTGCGTTGACTATCGTAAATTGAACAAAGTTACCAAAAAAGATAGCTTTCCTTTACCTCTAATTTCCGATACTTTAGATTCTTTAAGTGGAACAAATGTTTTTAGCACAGTTGACACGAAATCAGGTTATTGGCAAATAGAACTTCATCCTTCTGCCAGAGAAAAGACTGCTTTTGCTACGCACAATGGCTTGTATGAATTCTTGGTAATGCCTTTCGGTCTTACAAATTCTGGGCAGAGTTTCCAGAGACTTATGGGCCATATTTTGAGAGGATTGGAATATCGATTTGCACTTATATATATCGATGATATCATTATATTTTCAGAGTCGGTCGACGAACATTTGGTCCATTTAGAAGAAATTTTTAAAAGACTCCGCGAAGCTAATATCAAACTAAATCCAAAGAAATGTGATTTCGTTAAACAAAGGGTAGAATATCTTGGTCATATCGTAACTCCCGAAGGTATTAGTCCAAACCCAGAAAAGATTCGTGTTGTACAGGAATTCCCTACTCCAACTAATCTCAAAGAACTCAGGAATTTCTTAGGTCTCGCTAATTATTACAGACGTTTTGTCAACGGTTTTTCTCATATAGCCAATCCTCTGAATGCATTGACTAAAAAGGGTGTTTCTTTCAATTGGACAGAAGAGTGTGCCGTCGCTTTCGACAAGTTGAAACGTGCTTTAGTGTCCGCTCCTATTTTAGCTTATCCTAACTTTAAAGAACCTTTTCTACTGTTTGTC
This sequence comes from Stylophora pistillata, assembly GCF_964205215.1. Lineage (NCBI taxonomy): Eukaryota > Metazoa > Cnidaria > Anthozoa > Scleractinia > Pocilloporidae > Stylophora > Stylophora pistillata. The sequence continues at coordinate 693,436 of NC_142528.1, read as the reverse complement.
GATGCTAGTTCTACAGGAATAGGATTTACCTTAGCTCAAGTCCAGGATGGTAAAGAAGTAGCGATTGCTTTTAACGGTCGCGGTTTGAGTAGTGCAGAGCGCAACTATAGCACAACTGAAAGGGAAGCACTCGCGTTAATAGAAGGTATTAAGAAATTTCAGCCCTATCTTCAGAGTCGCCAATTTACAGTTGTTACTGATCACAGTTCGTTACGTTGGTTAATGAATGTTAAGGATGCTTCTGGTCGTCTTGCAAGATGGGCTTTACTTTTGCAACAGTACGATTTTGAAATTGTTCATCGCCCTGGTAAGATGCATGGCAATGCGGATAGTTTGTCTAGACGTCCTTATGACACAAGGGAATGTAATTCAATCCAAAAAGACGAGCAACCAGTAGCGAAAGTACGAGAATTGCAAAGGCGTGATTTCGACCTTAGTGAGATAATCGATTACCTAGAAAATGATATTTTACCGTTAGACGATACTGCGGCGCGCAAGCTTTTGCTTGTGACTGATAGTTTTTACATCGGACATGATGGTTTACTTTACCATTTAGGCAACAATAGAAAGCGCAATTCTTGGGATTCATTTTCTCAGCTCGTTGTACCTCCAGCATTGAGATTTGAAATTTTGTCGAACATGCATGACCACGTTTCCGGTGCGCATTTTGGAGTCCATAAGACTTTCAATAAGGTTAAGCAACGATATTGGTGGAAAGGAATGTACAAAGATGTTGAACATTGGTGTAAGTCTTGTACTGAGTGTTCCATGAGAAAATCCCCTAGGAATACCAAAAAGGCACCCTTACTTCCAATCCCAGTGGAGAATGCTTTTGATAGAGTAGCTGTTGATGTGTTAGGGCCTTTTCCACCTTCTAATAAGGGTAATAGGTACGTCGTCGTTTTCAGTGATTATCTTACTCGATGGTGTGAAGCATTTCCTGTTCCGAGCGTTGAAGCAACTGTAATTTCTCGTCTATTAGTGAATGAGATCATTGCCAGACATGGTGCACCTAGAGTTCTGTTGTCTGATAGAGGAAAAAATTTCTTATCTAAAGTGGTAGTAGACGTTTGTAAGGTCTTCCGTATCCACAAAGTGAACACTTCCAGTTATCACCCGCAAACTGATGGCTTAGTTGAAAGATTTAACTCTACTTTATGTCAGTCACTTTCAATGTATGTCGCAAAGAATAAAAAAGATTGGGATGATTTTATACCGCTAGTTTTGTTTGCCCATAGAACGTCAATTTTAGAAGCCATTGGCGATTGTCCTTTTTACGTACTGTATGGCCGTGAGCCCCGTTTGCCTGTGGATGTCAAGTATTTACCGCCAGTCGATGACGACGTTACTGCTTCAGTGTTTGAACACCGCAAACGAATTGTTGAAAACATTGAATTAGCACAAAATTTAGCTAGAGAAAATTTGCAGCGTGCTCAGCAGAAAATGAAGGATTATTATGATCAGAATACTAAAGAACCAGTGTTCGAACTTGGTCAACGTGTTTGGGTTTATACACCTCGAACTAAAAAGGGTTTATCTAGGAAACTTTTGCACAATTGGTTAGGACCATACAGAATAGTAGAGCAATCATCTCCCGTTCATTTTCGTTTGCGCACTGATACTAATAAGAAACTTACCTTTGCCGTGCATGCGAATCGAATGAAGCCATTTATCGATCCATCTTTACGACCAATTGAACCTCCACTAGTGGACGACCCTAATGAGCCTTACCTGGATGAGTCTGATATTCCAGATGACTGTTTTGAGTCGGAGGTTCCTCTCGATAAGAATGTTAGTCATAAACCAGTTTCAGATATTACTAATTCAAGTTCACATTCAGACAATCAGATCCAGCCTTGTTCGGATTCCTCAGAGAAAGACGACGATAGAATTTTCCAAGCTGAGCGAATTCTTAAATCTCGTAAAAAGAAAGGCAAAATGGAATACCTAGTTAAGTGGCATAACTTTCCCAAAAATCAGTCAACTTGGGAACCAGAGCTAAATATTTTGGATAGACAACTTATTGATAATTTTAACAATTCGAGGAAGTGACTAGCTCCCACGTAATCAATTTATTTCTGTTTTGTTCTTCTCGAGAATTTCAAGATTTTAGGCAAATGTTTTTGTTTTCAAGTGCAATTGGAAAGCTTTGTCGTTGATAAGGATGCTGCTGTCTGTAATATTGTTGTTAGTAGCCACCTTGTTGTTGAAAAGGAGGTTGTTGCTGCTACTGCTGCAACACGAATGAATTCTCTTGTAGTCGACTCATTCCTATTTTTGTTATCCCCCAGGAACTTCAGGACTGTATGCAAAGATTTTCGTTTTTAAATCAAATTAAAGGATTTTGGGTAGATGGATTCCAGGCTTGCATCCCGACCATTGCTTTATCTCACATTTGCCTTTGTTATTGTTCAATTTTGTATGACGCATGCTCAAAATTTTGACTCCCTCGTGCAGAAAGTAGAATTTTACCCCGCCCCGTTAATGATTGCTCATTCCCCTAAACCGCTTACCTTTTATACCGAGACAAAGCTTTTGAATATTCACACAGTCTTTAATTTTACGGAAATGGAGAGTACTTTTTCTATGAGTAATACATCCTGTTCCGCGCCTATGGGAAAGTTTTTCGATCAATTATTGCTGACAGTTCGAGGCTTCCAAAAGGTCGTTCGGAGACTTCTTTCTTTACCAGGCTTTTCAACCCTAGTGGAGTGCGACACATATTTGCCAAGGTATTACCAGTTTATGGTAGGAAAAGTCTCCAGAATGTTGTGCCCAAGAGTCTATAAGAGCTCCGTTTCTGAATGCAAAACTTGGGCGTTAAAATTCTGTCGCGGTCATTCAGTTGACGAAAGACAGTGGTTACGAGGACAGAGTCGTACGCGACGTTCGAATTGGATGTGTCACGCAGGTGTTCTAGGTATTTTTCGTGCAATTTGGACCGGGACAGGACACAAATGTGAAAATAACCACATTAAGAACCTTAAGACCACTCTGAGAGCTCTAACTTACGCTATGTCTATTTCACAAAGTATGATGCGAGTTCTCGACGGAAAAATTGTGTATTTATTCAAAATTACTGATCAGATGAACAGCAAACTAAACTTTTTGTCTCAGGATTTAAAAATGGTTCAAAGTACCTTTAATGACTGGCAGAAACAGCTAGAAAAATTTTCCAATTCAGCCAAATGCCGCGAAGGAATGACAATGGAATTTCTTTCTAAGTATACCGCTGAAATTAATCGTGCTTTTGCCGCTTTTCTAAGACTTTTTGAAATCCAAGATACTTTGAGTCAGATATCCCATCTACATGAAAAATCATTAGTAGGTTATTCCGATTTACCTAAGTTTATGTCTTCCCACTTGTCTGCCAAACTTTCTACTGATCATTCATTGAGGTTGACTATAACAGCATTAGAACAAGGTTTGTCTGTTCTGGCTAGCCCAATGGTCGATGTCGAACACAGCGGTCAGGATTTGACTGTAGATATCTTACTGTTAGCACCAGAGATTACAGATAAAAATAGTTTCTGCGTCGTACAACATTTGACTCCACTCAAATTTAATATTTCGGGAAAATGTTTTTCAGGGCCTGTCCAACACACAAACCTTGCTTTAATTAATTGTCCAAATTCAAGGCAGGTAGTCTCTTTAGACGGATTAGATAGGTGTTTTAGAAGTGAAGTAGGTTTCTTATGCCCAAAGAATGTATTAAAGACAGTTTCTAGCTTGCAATGGTTAGGTTTTGCTTGGAATCCAGACCTGAAACTTTCTTTCCCGCGAAACCATCAACCAACTTCGAAGTGCGACCATATCCACCCATTGGCTCATCTTGGAGGCAGATATTTTCTCTCCACCACTTCTGGAACTTTAGCTTTGAGCAATGGCGAGCAACTTAACATTTCTCCGTTGGCCATCTATAACTTCCCTTGCAACGTTAGCTTCATTGGAATGGAGACTAGTTTGGGCACTTGTCCCCAAAGACTAATGGTGTCATTACCTTTATTTTCAACGGACACACTTTCTTATGTTCAGTGGGATCCCAACTCAGATGATTTTCCTACATTGAAGTTACATCATAAGTCATTGACCATCCCACCACCTATGAAGATTAATCATACAGTGATCGACAACTTCGATGAGTTGTTCCAACTTTATGATAGCCAGCTCAGTGGCACTTTGCAGAAGGCAGACAGTTTGATTGATCAGATAGAGGAAACTACTCAGTTCACTTACATCGAGTATATTACGTTCATTGCACTTGGTCTATCAGTGGTGAATTTCATTGTATTCTGTATTCTTTGCCGGTGCATCTCCAGAATATCTGTGCGACACTCCATACCTGCCAGCCCACCTACCTTGCCAACAGCAGTTGCAGAAAGTCACCAACATAAAACCTGCACACATTGTTCAAAGCACAGAAGGATCAACCGTCTGAAAACAATATCCGCAGAAGAAAGTCGTACAACACACAAACCCGGAGAGAAAAGAAGTAAAGACTATCCAAGACAAGTCGTTCAAGGAACTGAACTGAATTGAACTGAACTGAACTATTGATTTCCTTTTCTTTTATTTTAATGATGAACTGTGTCATAACCTTAGCTTTTCTTAACTTTTCTAGAATTATAGACCAGGTATCCGCCCTTCAGTTCAAGAAAACCGATTCTACGAAATATTATTTACTTTAAAGATGAGAAGTTACCTTTCTCTGGCGCGTAGCCTTTTAATCCGCGCGTCACGCGAGTGCGAAAACGTCTTCATTTTCAAAGACCTTTGGTTCGCGAGTAGCGTAGTTCAATTTCGATTGATGACCACTTGATTGGATTTAGCCTAAATTGATAGGTAATTAAAAAAAAACAAACAAACAAAACAAAACAAACAGCAAAAAAATTTTAATTATTTTGTATTAGATAAGTTGAGTTTTCCATGTAATATTTCCCTACCGTCCGCATCGAGGACGATGCTTAATTTAGGCGGGGAGGAATGTTGTAGAGCGTTTTCAAGGCTCGATATTTCAAGCATTTTTAGGTTTAGCTTTTGTTTTATTAAGTCTCGCCTTTTCGCCCCTACGTGCTATTTTGATGAATCTATAGTTTTGATGATTTATTTTTAGTGTGTGCTTGAACTTGGCTCAGCACTTACCGTGCTAGACATTTTAATCCCTTGTTATGGTTGAAGATAACTAGTTTGCTAGGTGGTCATGTTTGAGTTGGTAAAACTGACCTTGAGTTTTACCCACACTGAACATCCTGTTTTGGAAGTTCCCACGGTTAGCTAACCCAAACATGTCTGTGATTTTTGTATTTAATACTGGAGCACTCCTTGCTGAAAGTAGTAGAAATAAGCAGTGGAACAAGAGAGAGAATAAAGAAGAAAATTACAGAGTCTCAGTACCTCTTGTTAATTTGCCAAGCGAGTGGTAAAACCCCTCAACACTATCAAAATAATTTAGTATCTATGGACAAAGCTGTTTATCTGATAATACAGTTTCGAAGTTCAAAGCAAGAACCCGTTACAAACGGAAAGCGGTTTCTCCTAACTCAAGAGACGACAAAGCAAACTTGGAACAACACCAGATAGAGTGCAGATATTTGAGTGAAATTACAGCATGATGTACATGGTAGTTTAACGCTTAGCGTTCATAGAGACTCAGTTTTAGAAAAAGATGAAATCGACTTAACTTTTTAAAGCTTTTGGTAACACCTAAGCGGGAAAGGATCCAGAGAATTGTGGAAGAGTGGGGCCGAGAGAACAGAGCCCCAATCTATGTAATAGGCCAAGGTTACAAAAGACAAAACAACCGCTAGAAAAGGGGTGGAAGTGCACAGTCATAAGCGGTGTTTATTTAAATACGCCCCGTGATGTTTTGTACCTGTTTTAACTTGTCTGAATGTCATAGGACTTTGAAGGCTGTGTGATTTTACTGATAAAGCTTATCTCTGACTCGATCTTATTGCACTAGATGAGAGTGAAGTAAGACCGCGAAAAAATATTGTGTAATTCCAAAGGCAAGAGGGGCTTTTTCAACGCTATGTCATTAAGTGAAGTAAACGAATACTGACTCGCTCATCTAATGAATGTATGTAATGAACTTTCACACGTTATTTATCAGTTTTAGTAGATTTTGACTAAAAGGGCTCCCAGTCCGATCGCAGAAGACGACTCACAGATCTGTTTAGTGGTCGTTACCGGAACTAGAAGTTCAATTGACTATTTGTGTTTGTGTTCTGTTAAAAATATATTCCACCGGACGGCATGTTAAGAGTAGCTGATCAAAATATGGTTTATAAAAAAGTAGGTAAAGATCCTGCTCTGTTATCATTTTGGTTTTGTTTCTTACAGCTAGGGCCATTTTAGCCACAAATTTGTTTTGCTTCTAGGCCAGCTTAATGTAAATACAGCTTCCTAGATTATTAGACTTTGGCTAAAAAATATCATCTGTTAATATCTTGCGAGAAATTAGGACTAGTAGGTATTTTATGAGGAAACTATCGTGGAGACAGTTCCTTACATTCTCGCATATTTCAATCATTACATATCTAAGAATGCTTTTCAATTGACAGTGATGGTTCATCATGCATCTCTTTGTCTTTTTTTTATTGTTTTTTTTTACAGCTCAAACCAAAGATCGATTTACAGATTTCAAACGGCCAGTGAGACCCCATGTCTTTGTTTTTCCACCGTTCGAGCCGACTTTTTATGTTCCCGCGAACTTTTGGTGTCATTGGCGTCAGTTGAAAATTTTCCCCGAAACTATCATTTCATTTTTCGATTTGCATGGTGTCCTCCGCTTACTATCAGCAGAGTCCGCCGTTTGTGAATATTTTTGTTTTGGTTTCACGATTTTCAGTCAATTGAAGAGTGTTCGGCTTCACCTCTAGCAGTATCCTGGGAAAATGAAACACTGGCCAGGGATAGATACCAACTTGTAGAAGTGGCCACTGTTTGGTGCTTTTTTTTTTTTTTCCGAGTTTTGTACGGGGGAGTGGTGAAGTGAGGGCCTGAGAGTTTTAAAATGAGACTCAGTCATTTCGGTTCTGTTTCTAAATGAACTCTATCATTCAGGGTACAAGAGCGGTTATATATGTCAAGGTGATGGCACGTTCAAGTTTAGGCAAAACTTTATTTACCTGTTAGATTGTTATATTTCTGTCAATTTCTAGAATAATTTTCTGGAGGCTCTCGTGCGTTTTTACTTGAAATGCAGAAGAACCCTGCAATTAGCATATAGAAAGAACGTTTATGCTTGTTAACAACGCGAAATTAAATATCTTGGAAACGTTCTTAGCCTCTTAATGCATGTAAACTTAAAATGTACGCTTTATAGGAGCCGTAACTTTTAGTGTTGACAAACTGATACTTGCTCCGGCATAATCTTAACTATGGTAACATGTTGCAAACTACAGTTTGTTAAAATCACTAAATTAGTTCTTAGTTCTTGAGAGTTGTCTGTTGTTGTTCTTGTTGTTGTTTTCCTTTTTTTCAGAGCTCTGATCATGAGTAACTGATGGTGGGGTGTTAGGACTTGCCGGCACGTCCCAACAAAATTCCATAGAAATTGTCAGTTTTCAAAAGGACGCTAGAGCTGGCAAGGAGGATGGGATCGGGGAGTGCAGATTTTGTCTTGGAAAGCATGTCAAATTGCAAAGGCTTTATTTTTTAGTCCCAAATAATTGTTGCAGGAATAAGGTATTCAGTGTTTCCACACCATCTTAGGTTCTCTTGACTAACGTGGTTGGGTCCCTGGACCGAGCTCAGTAATGATTCTCACTGACGTCATCGACAGTCAAAATGGAAGTTTATATTTAACTTCAAAGATCGGCCACCATCGACCACTAGAATTTAAGAGGGGGAAAAGTGTAATATACACCCCTGATTGGTTCCCGATAACCCCAAACTGTAGGGGATGTACATGTCTAAGACTTCAGTAGTTTGTCTACAATTGGCCCTGGGATTTACGATCAACCGAAATTTTCCAACACCATCAAAACAGTACCATACTTTACAGAGGGTCCTTACAGAGTGATGAGGACCCAACTTCAGGTTTGATTTATAAGCAATTTGTACTATGTGTGAAGATTAAAACAAAACTGTATGTAAAACCGAAGACAACAAATCCTCTTGGAAATAAAAACAGAAAATAGCGATGCGAATGGGCCAACGATTTCCAACAGAAACGGAAGGACTAAAAAATAAAATAAACTCAAGCAACTAAAAGTGGTTGAATTTATTTCAGCATACCAGTGCCTAATGTGTAATGCTTGTCTTGTGTATTCTCACCGTTGTGAATTGAACAGCGCTGCAGATGTAATTTTACGTTTGGTCGATTTGTTCAAACGTTATTCTTTATTTATAGAGGTTTTGGGAAAAAAGTTTCTTTCTTATGCAAAATATTTTCATTGTTCCTGCCATCCAACATGGCTGCTGTGCAAAACCTCTATTTATAGTTTTCCTTGCTGCAGGAATTGGTCGGCTTGATGTTTAATTCATTGACTTATTCAGTTGCAATTAGTAACTCTTAATTTTTAAAACTAGAAAAAGGCGAGGTTTAGCATCAATGTTTTTGAGATACTTTCAACGGCCAGAGGTTGGTATTATTTTCCTTCGAAGAAGTTTATGTTCGCTATGCCATTTGGTTAAAAATGCCAAAATAATCACTTTGCAGTTTATTACACGATACTCGTAGTCGACTTTCGCATCTATGCTAAAGCTCGATCCCTAACAAAGAATTATTTCCTTCTACTTCAGCTTATTACCCATAAGGGGACAGCATATTGATAATAACTTTTTTTTTTAGCCATACCAATAAAATGATTCATTTCCTATCGCCGAACAGACCAATTATTGAGAAAAGTAATAAAAAAATCCGTAGATGCTTTTTGCACAAAATTTGACTTTAAAATTGAAATTCTCTTCTTTGAGTAAACGACCGACTCGCTTTCACGAGAAGGAAAGTAGTAGGAAGAGGTCATTTTTTCGAGGATTGTTTTAGCGGAACTTCCTTACTTAAATACAATACAGATTTGTCTGGAGTTTTCGGTCTTATGAAATTTTAACAACTTGTTAAATTTTTATCTTCCTCAGTCTTTGAATATGTAATTTTCACTATTCCAGCATTTTTACTATGTCTTTAATTCATTTATTCAGGGCCTTAATGAAAACCACTTTAATTTGTGATATGCCGAAATATCTTCATTATTAAACAAAAGGCTTTGAAAGCTGTTTTCACAAGTTACCACATTGTGAAAGATTACGATTTTCATACTTTTGATAATAGGTCATAAAACCGTAAAAACGAACAATAAAATCCGACGTTTCGGAGTAGTCATGATTCCATTATGAAGGAAAATATGAACGATCATGCAAATTGCAGCATATAAAGCGTTTTTGGCGCGAAGAATTAACATTTATAGAAATACTTTCGCACGAATAGAGTCTGATTGCACATTAAGATTTGGCTTTAACGCTCTTATAAAAAGAATTTCGTACACTGGGACACGATTATGTAAATGTCCGCGTGTGTAACCTATACACAACCCGCATCAAACAGGTCACATTGAAAACCGTAAACAGCACACTGCTGATTTACAATCGGCGGCTTTGGTTCCTTCACACTCAATTCTTGTTCAATTTTTCGGCTCACAAACACAGGCTGGATGGTGGTGTGTACTTTTAGGCTTAGATCCTTAAGTTGTTTCCTCATAAGATCTGCAGAGATTTGATCTTTAAATGGTAAAACCACTCAAATCGTGTCGTCTGTCTCTTGAGATGGTGATAAAGGCCGCTGTTGGTCGCAAATCTTGGAGTCAACGAAGCTTTTGATGGTAGAATTAACAAGATGTTTGGCATACTTCAACCGAGAGAATACTGATTTCAAAAGGTCACGTTTTATTTCCCCTACATGCCCTAGCAAGTCTTGCTCGTGTTGTTTGTCTTTCCACTTGATTACGAACGGGGGAGGCACTCCACATAATTTTCTGACGTAGTATTTACCTTTGTTTAATTTTTGTCTTCTACTTTGTTGAGTTGAGGTTAAAATAAAAACTGTCAAGGAAATTCTGTACTTTTCTGAATATTTTGACCACTATCAGCGGTTACTTAAGAAAACATTATTAGATGAAGTTCTTTCAGTTGGTACCGAAATCGGCGGACAGTCTTAGGACCTCTTACGATTCACGGATTAAATGAGGAAAATAGATGTAAAGACGCCAAGATTACGATTAAACGCTGTCAGTTGTAAGATTCAAGTAAGAATTTCTGTTAAAGAAAAAAGAATACAACTGATGTTCTTTTGTAATTGTCAATTTACCGAGTCGTTCAATTAAATTGCTGACTAAAAAGTTTATTTGTGCCTCAAAATCACTACTACATCACTCGCATCCACGTTACTGCTGATGGGCAATTTTCGCGCTGATTCAGCTCGTCCAGAAAGCAAATGCATTATTTTTAGTTGTTATTTTTGCTGAGTCGGTGCCTCACAGGTTACTGACTGCTAATTCGCTTTAGAGGAGTTCAGAGGCTCTTGGAACTTAATTTCGAAACTTTGACACACGTATTCATTATTGCATTGAAAGCAGCAAAATAATTTTCGAGATGAGACACGCGTTTACGCAACACTTTAAGTCATTTTCGAATTGAAGGCAGTTAGTTTTATCCCTCTTATATCGGCAGACTCAATTACTCGTTTATAACATAGATTCGATTTACAGTTGACTTCAAGCTAATTAAGGATTAACACAGCTATTTATCGTTTAGTAAGTCTTTTACGAGAGTTCATACAAATTAACGGAGGTGAAAACGATTACCAGAAGCTTTAAGCCTTAGCCTTTCGCTGTGAAAATTTGAAAGAGCACCAGATTTATCCCAAAGATTTGAATCCGGCTGCACCCTCGAATCTTTTTTCTTTGCACCTTTCCGTGAGCTAAACCCCAACCACATAGGGTTGTTGGTTTGCATGGACAGTTTGAGCACAGCCGAAACGAGTCAGATGGAGACAATTTCCAGCAGAAAGGAAGTGATAACTGTTTCTCAATAAAAGATTCTCATTTTCATTGAAAAATTCTGAAAGAAAACGCGAAGAAAAGCCTGGACGGGTCATTTCATATAACAAAATTGACATTCGATTTCTCTCAGTTTAGATAGTCTTAATTCGTTTGACAGTTTTTTTTTATATACTGATACTGAGTGTTAGCTTGTGAATCACCTCCTACCCCCCTTCACTCTCCCTTTATTTAAAAACGGAAACTGAAAGGGTACTGAGGTGAAGGGGGGGCGAGAGGAAGGTGCTAGTCACGCATGTGCAAAGGACACTAACCCACATGAAAATTTGGCCTCACCAAACAATCAAGGATATCTTTGACAATTTCTTCGTTAGAACCAACACCAAAATTCGAAACATCAACGTGTTTTGGTAAAAACGGTCATCTTAATTTTACGCTCAAGTGAGGGCTGACGAGGAGTGTGTAAACAGTTGGTAAAAAGTGTTGTTAATTGCCTCATCCGTTGCTCTCAGACGGACATAATGGAGCCAGAAACACATAAATATTATGGTCCTTCATTTATTCAGTGACATTGAAGGTCATTAATATACACCACATAGTACGATCGAGTTTCACCAACCAACTGGTTCCCAAAGACACTAATTAAGTCGTGACAACGAATGAGAACTTCATAATCAAGCATAGGGTGGTGTATTTGAACAAAAATGAAACTTCAGCTGTGTCATGCGCAAAGTTGAAAAACCACACTGATAGCTGTTCCCTACAATTATAACGAGCGTTATTTCTGGGAACATGCTCTTTGAATTCTACTGCTTCGTTCTCACGGTTTTGGCTTCCCTGATACCAGAAGGACAAGGTGAGATTTTCCTACCATTATGTCTTAACAGATTGTCTTAGAACTCTTTCAACGTTTATTAAACACTGTATTACTTTTTAATTTCCTTTTTCAACATAACCAAGTTTTGAAAGTCATTTCATAAATTTTCGGGAACATGATTTTTTGGAGTAGCCAAAAGTAGAAGAAAAAAACAGTTACTGACTCTACGATGAAGTCCGTGAGCCGAGTATTAGTTTCGACTTTTCGATCCCGCATAATGTACGAGATGACTTCAGGCAGACTTCGTATTTTGTGAGAGGTTTATTTGAGCCCAACTGAAATGGTTCGTCCGGATCAAATGAAAAATTTACACAGCAGCGAAAATCGTCAAGCGATGTAATTCAGTCTTTTAATTCGTCACAAAGAGAGAAATAACTTACGTTTCGTTATTTAATGCAAGAAAGCCTGGCTGTTTGGCACAATTCAACTTCAAGTTGATATAAAGGCTGATAAAGCACGGATCGAGGACTTTGTGTATTTTTGTGAGCCGGTAGATGAGAGGAATCACTCATTAAAGATCTACCACGTACAGAAGGAATTTTTCAAATTAGCTAGAGGGACACTTTCACTTCATTCAACCTAAACAGGGGATTTTTGACAGAAAAATTTGTTGATAAACAGTTTTGCGTAATGATAGCGAGACTGATGACAATAGAGTCAATGAGCTTCTTAGGATGTTTCATAATGCACGGCCCAGCACGATTGTGTAATGATGAAGATATTTCCCCAAACTCAAAACAAATTAAACGAATGACCGCCTTTGTATTCCAAGGTGAGATCCAAAATTTTCAAACAGTTGTGTAAGGACATCTTGCTGATCTTAAGATATCCCATACTTTCAACTCAGATGGAAGTAAAATATTTTTTTATTACACTTCAGAACACAAGTTGATGGTTTTGCAGGCGAAAATAATGAAACATCTGGTCTCTAGACTTGTCAAAAACGATTATTGTTTACCCAGTTTAAGGAGGTCAAAGGAATATTTGTCGACATGAGAATTAGAGCCGACAAGTTTTTATGATGATCAGAAAAAATTATGGCGTCATGTAATATGATTTTTAACCTAACCCTAACCCTAAAAAACACAAGTTCAAAATTGGTCTTGAGGAAGGAAAGGAAGCCTGGTGAAAATTCCGTTTGATGGAAAACCGTGGACATTTCATTATTGAGGATGAATTTTTGAAAAGGAATTAATCATGAATTGATGCAGACATGCTGTTTTGTCTGCGAACTCAACAATCAACACTTAACTTTGAGTCTGCGTTTTCACTTAGTGAGTAAATTTGACAAAAAAGCAAACTTAGCTTGTTGTTATAGTTCAACCTACCATGAACACCGATCAGGATATTTTAGTGATCCATCGAAAATTTACATTTTCGTAAACAGGCGTTGAAGAGCATAGTGTGAAAATGCCAACTTTACCCTTTGGCGTTAACGAAAAAAAATTCTTAGGAAAAGCAATTAACTCTTCGAAAACTGTGACGTCAGTACTCGTTATCCTATTTTCCATACTTTTTTAAAGTGTTAATGTCAGTTGCTACTTCGGTATAAGAACTTAGAAAGCATGTTTCACTTCATCAGATCTCTTTTTCACACGACCATAATTTAACATTTTTAGGGTTTGTTGTTCCTATTGAACTCGATTACGCCCTTGTAATGTGCAAGCTCGAGGCTAACTTTCAGCGTTTCGCCCCCTGTTAATTTAAATGCATACTATGGATGGAAAATTATTTTTTAGCGATAAAAACCTCGGACCTGAGGCCCGTTTCTCGAAAGTCCCGGTAACTTAACAGGCCCGAAGCCATGTTTTAAAATCAAAATTTAAAGGATAGGGAAGCAGGTTCTGGCACCCAAAACAAGTCCTTTTTGTTTCTTTAGGTGATATTTTTATTGCATCATTTTCAAAACTTTTGAAATCCCCATCTTAAAAGAAAACATAACAGCTTTACGGGTCCGTTAAGTTACCGGGACCTTCGAGAAACGGGCCCCTGGCGTTAAGTTTCCAGGAAGGGTGAACGCTGCCTCGACGTATTTTGTTCAAAATGAAGCAGCTGATCAACTGTTTTGATTTTTTTTTGTCTTTCCACTTGATTACGACCGGGGGAGGCACTCCACATAATTTTCTGCCCTAGTATTTACCCAACATCTACCCAAAAGAGAATTTAAATTCTTTTCAAAGACTGTCGCATGAGGTCACTGCAAAGATGAAAAGACCCAGTCAGTGATAAGATAACTTGTAGATCTTACATTTTTGGTTTTCGTATTTCTTTGTATCAATATCTTATGATGAGCTACTCCTACTCTCCCCCCCCCATTTCTTCCCCCTCTTCTCATCTTCCTGTTTACAACACTCTTCGAAAAGGAACCGGAAGTGGTGGGAGCCAGCCTGGACACGGGTTTGATCCACACGGCTCTATTTTAAGATCAATTGATGAAACTTGTGAACTTCGAGAAAAATTTCTCCCGTCATTCTAAGCTGATTTGGTGACTGATACTGTGTAACCGGATTAAGTTTATGTTTCCCGTTTGCTTTCCCGGCCGATGAACTAGTGTTCACTTTAATTTAGCACAGCTTAACCATGTTTGGTTTTTCCACAGACTGACAGGTTTCAAAAAAAAGGATAATCGTGCAATTTAGAAAGCTTTTCGTTAATTTTTTTGGGGACACTTCTAAGATGCTTTTATAAATTTGTGAGTGAATCGTTCGTCGAAGTTCTAATATTGCGTTTTATTTCCCATACATGCTCGAGCAAGTCTTGCTCGTGTTGTTGTCTCTTTGTTTAATTTTTGTCTTCTACTTTGTTGAGTAGAGGTCAAAATAAAAACTGCCAAGGAAATGCTGTACTTTTCTGAATATTTTGACCACTATCAGCGGTTACTTAAGTAAAACATCATTCGATGATATTCTTTTTGTTGGCGCCGAAATCGGCGAACAGTCTTAGGATTCACGGACTAAATGAGGAAAATAGATGGAACGACGCCAAGGTTACGATTAAAAGCTGTCAGTTGTAAGATTCAAGCAAGAATTTCTGATAAATAAAAAAGGAACCAATTGATGTTCTTTTGTAATTGTCAATTAACCGAGTCCTTTAGTTAAATTACTGACTAAACAGTTTATTTGTGCCTTAATATCACTACTACATCACTCGCACCCGTGTTACTGCTAATCGGTAATTTTCGCGCTGATTCAGCTCGTCCAGAAAACAAATGCACTATTTTTAGCTGTTATTTTTGCTGAGTCGGTGCCTGACAGGTTACTGACTTAACGATAATTTGCTTTAGCTGAGTTCAGACACGTAACTCTTGGAACTTTATTTCGAAACTTTGTCGCATGTATTCATTACTGCATTGTAACCAGCAAAATAATGTTCGAGAAGAGACACGCGTTTACGCAACAGTTTAAGTGGTTTTCGAATTGAAGGTAGTCAGTTTTTGTTCTCTTATATCGACAGACGCAGCTACTAGTTTATAAACTAGATTTGATTTAAAGTTGATTTCAAGCTAAGGATTAGCACAGTTATCTATCGTTTAGTAGGTCTTTTATAAGAGTTCTTACAAATTAACGGAGGTGAGAACGATTACCATAGGCCAGGCCTTTTTGTTGTGAAAATTTGAAAGAGCGCCAGATTTTTCCCAAAGATTTGGATCCTGCATCCTCGAACCTTTTTTCTTTGTACGTTTCCGTGAGCTAAAGCAAGCCTTAGAGTTGTTGGTTTGCATGCACAGTTTGAGCACAGCCGAAGCGAGTCAGTAGTCAGTGGAGACAATTTCCAGCGGAAAAGAAGTGATAACGCTTTCGCAATAAAAGATTTTCATTTTCATTGAAAAGTTCTGAATGAAGATGTGAAGAAAAGCCTGAACGGGTCATTTCATATAAAAAAATTAATATTCAATTTCTCTATTTATATTCAATATGTCCGGTATTTTTTATCTGCTGATAACGAGTGATAGCATGTGAATCATCTTGTACTTCCTTCACTCTCTTATTATTCAAAAACGGAAGCTGAAAGGGTGCTGAGGTGAATGGTGAGGGGGGAGGGGGGGGGGCGTTAGTCACG